>NC_138291.1:43965000-43970000 GCF_965601325.2 Salmo salar
AGAATTGAGCATTCATTTTCCAGAATCAATGTTCATTGATACTACCTTTTTTATTTATTTTTTATTTTAATGTCTCAATAAAGTCTCAATGTGTTTCGGGTTCTGTTGGACCAAACCTCAAATGCAAATAGGGAGTTGAAACTGCTTGTTGTCAGAGAGGAAGTAGTGATCTTTCATCTTTGTTGTTGTGAGTGGTAGGGAGAGAGGTGTGTGTGTGAGTGTGTGTGTGTGTGTGTGTGTGTGTGTGTGTGTGTGTGAGTGAGAGTAAATGGGAAGGTGCACACTGCACATAAGGAGCGAAGGAGACGAGACCAAAAAGACATGAGAAGCAGACATAAACGCTCAAAAAAACAAAAGTTTTCTTACGATAGTCATTTGGAATTTCGCACTAAAATATAAATTAGAATGAATCAAATTCATTGGATATATCACCCAGCCCTTCTACACACTATATTTGGGATGGGATGAAAGCGTGGAAGAGTGTGTGTGTGTGTGTGTGTGTGTGTGTGTGTGTGTGTGTGTGTGTGTGTGTGTGTGTGTGTGTGTGTGTGTGTGTGTGTGTGTGTGTGTGTGTGTGTGTGTGTGTGTGTGTGTGTGTGTGTGAGATGTCTACTGTATGGGATGAGCGAATGAACGGGCGAGAGGTAGAGATGCAGAGAGGGGGAGAGAGAGAGATCCAGTGGGAAGATGAGGTCTTTCTTACGTCACGTGTGCTGAAGCCGGGGTGTTATTTTGACTCCCTCCAAGCACCGTAAAAAGCCTGTCTCTGTGCTGCTGATTCATGACATCGTGTCCTAAATATTTCCTACTCACGAAGTCCATTTAATATTGCTGTGTGTGGGGTGAAGTGGCGGCCAGTGTGGTGGGTGACGGTGGGTAAGGAACAGGGTGAGGTCACGATGATGTAAGGGGTCACGATGGACGATGAAACAACATTGTAAGGAAGCCCTCCCGGGGGCCGGTCCATGGCTGACTGGGAACCCCAATAGTAGTGACTGAAGGGAGTATTAGACCACCAGAGATGTCCATGCCACCCACCCAGACAGATCATCCATCTCCCTCTGGCTTCCCCTGAGAAGGAGTTCTCCCCTGAGTTCATGTCCCCGGACACCCTCCACCCTGGGCCTGGCAGGGCTGTAGCAGTGGAGAGTTTTCCTGGTGCTCTGAGAGGAGGAAATGGTAGCGCTGTGAGGCATCTCATTGTCCTGGCCTGGGGTCAGCAGGAGGAAGCCTCTTCCTCAGTTCCTCCGCAGCGGGCTGTGTGTGTCTGGGTGTGAAGCAGGAGGAAACACTGGGTGAAAGATGGCTCTGGAGAACGTGAGCCAAGCCGTTGAAAGTTTAAATAAATATTGAGAAGCTGGAGAATAGCCCTGGTGGTCTGGGAATCCCTCCACCTCTACAGCCTTCCACCCCCACAGCTGCTGTTTTCGCTCTCTGCAGCCCTTGTTTTGAGAGAACACACACGGTCGTTTAGGGAAGGCTAGGCTAGTGCTGGGCTGGTAGCATAGTGTAGGGATAGATAACCCTCGTCCTGGAGGGCCACTTGCACTTCATGTTTTTGATTTAACCGACCTGGAGGACCAGGTGTGTTGAATTTAGGCAGTCACTGAACTGATCAGTTAGCTGAGTTGGCCAGGTGTGCCAGGGCTACCTACCTCCTATGTTGTGTATTCTGGTTGGCTTCTTCCTCGAACTGATTGCCTCTTGAAAGGTGCTCCACTGCCTTCAAATCACAACACAGCAATAATATTGCAATACTGTAAAGTCAACACAATTTCCTATCAGTTCAATGTCGACGTGTCCGATGGCCCTCATCATTATGGATTCAATATGTTCTGAGTTAGAGATAAGCGCTCGGCATTCAGCTGCAGTCCTGTTTCCAAGTACACATGGCCCCAAGCAGTTACAGTAAGACAAAGCTCTAGCCCATGAAATGAAGGAGGAATTAGTTCAGTATGAATCCATAGACCTACAGGGAGCCAAAACACACAGGCTGCATCATAATGTAAACCATCCAGGACAAATTGAATCATGTTTGGACAGATTGAGCCTTCAGACAGACATAGGCTGCACACCTGTTGAACTGAGCATTGAGAAGGCTGGTAACCGATAGGCCTTCTCTGTCTATTTTACTCTTTTACTTACAACAACACATGTTTTTTCCCCCCCGCCTTGGACATCATTGCACACGTGATAGAACAGCAGACTAGGACTATTTTTACCACAATGCAGAGTGCTCCTCTGACCCATTTCCAGAACAAAAACAATAACAAATGCGCCTCGGGGCGACCAGTGGTGCTGCTTCACCAAATGTGGATCTCAGCTTTAATAGACACTAAAAGTATGCGGACACCCCTTCAAATTAGTGGATTCGGCTATTTCAGCCACACCCGTTGCTGACAGGTGTATAAAATTGAGCACACAGCCGTTCAATCTCCATAGACAAACATTGGCCCACACCGACGAGCTCAGTGTCTTTCAACGTGACACTGTCATAGGACGCCACCTTTCCAACAAGTCAGTTTGTCAAATTTCTGCCCTGCTATAGCTGCCCTGGTCAACTGTAAGTGCTGTTATTGTGGCTCAGCCGCGAAGTGGTAGGCCACACAAGCTCACAGAATGGGACCCCCGTTTGTTGAAGCACGAAGCGCGTAAAAATCATCTGTCCTCGGTTGCAACACTCACTACCGAGTTCCATACTGCCTCTGGAAGCAACATCAGCACAACAACTGTTTGTCGGGAGCTTCATGAAATAAGTTTCCATGGCCGAGCAGCCACACACAAGCCTAAGATCAACCTGCGCAAGGCCGAACATTGGCTGGAGTGGTGTAAAGGTCGCCGCAATTGGACTCTGGAGCAGTGGAAACGCGTTCTCTAGAGTGATGAATCACGCTTCACCATCTGGCAGTCCGACGGATTAATCTGGGTTAGGCGGATGCCAGGAGAACGCTACCTGCCCGAATGCGTAGTGCCAACTGTAAAGTTTGGTGGAGGAGGAATAATGGTCCGGGGCTGTTTTTCATGGTTCAGGCTAGGCCCCTTAGTTCCAGTGAAAGGAAATCTTAATGCTACAGCATACAATGGCATTCTAGACAATTCTGTGCTTCCAACTTTGTGGCAACAGTCCTGTTTCAGCATGACCATGCCCCCATTTACAAAGGGAGGTACATACAGAAATGGTTTGTTTGGAAGAACTTGACTGGCCTGCACAGAGCCCTGACCTAAACCCCCATCGAATACTTCTGGGAGGAATTGGAACATCGACTGCGAGCCAGGCCTAATCGCCCAACGTCAGTGCCCGACCTCACTAATGCTCTTGTGGCTGAATGGAAGCAAGTCCCCACAGCAATGTTCCAACATCTAGTTTAAAGCCTTCCCAGAAGAGTGGAGGCTGTTTTTTATTTATTATTTATTTATTTCACCTTTATTTAACCAGGTAGGCCAGTTGAGAGCAAGTTCTCATTTACAACTGCGACCTGGCCAAGATAAAGCAAAGCAGTGCGACACAAACAACAACACAGAGTTACACATGGAATAAACAAACATACAGTCAATAACATAATAGAAAAAAATATATACAGTGTGCGCAAATGAGGTAAGATTTAGGGAGATAAATAGGCCATATTGGCGAAATATGGTGTTATAGCAGCAAAGGGGTGGGACCAGCTCTATATCAATGCCCATGATTTTGGAATGAGTATTTGGTGTCCACATGCTTTTGTGTACCTGATTTGATGAGGGGAAGCCTTTTCTAGTGTCAAGGCCTGTTCCTGTAGATGGCCTGTCCAGAGCACCAGAGCTCCACGTTTTTCAAAAGTTATCTATCCAGACTTCAGCTATTGGATGGGATTAAAAGCATAGAAATAGGATGAATAGAGCGCTCCCATTCAAGTCGGCGATTTCTATTCATTCTATTTCTATGCTTTTAATCCTATCTGAAAGGCGAAATCCGGATAACTTTTGAAAAGCTGTCTGTAAGACCTGGGCGTTCCCAGTAGATCAAGCTGAACCCCCAGCTCTAAATCTGCTGGGTTGCTGTAAGGGGAGAAGCATGGTAGAATAACAGAACGTGCACTTTGTTCACCCCAGCCTGCCATAAAACAGGAAGAATTACAGAGTGAGAGACCGTTTAACTCGGCCTCGTAAATACGTGTTTGCCCTTTAGTCTATTTTCCCTGCCTTCCTTTCTCTCTGCCCTCCGGTGACACTGGTTGATGCTGCTGTGAAGGCCTGGCCCGGACTAAGATGCACACTTAATGGCGCTTTGTAGTTGGCGTCTGTGTGTTTGTGCCATACACATGATTACAGTCATACTATTTATCTGTGGCACACACGTCAAGGGTGCCTGTCCTTGTGTGCTTGTGTGCGGGCGTTCGTCTCCGCCTGCGTGTGTGTGTGGTGTGCACCTGCGTCCGCCGTCCGTGTGTGTGTGTGTGAGGGGCTTGGTTGTGTCTAGTTTCCAGGCAGGCGGTGGGAATGGAGGGAGTGTGTGGGGAGCGTCCCTTGTACTCCGTACTCCTCTACCCTAAGCTAACCACAGTAGGGCAATAATCACTTAACCCAAATCAGAGCAGTGTTCCTCCGCAGCTGGGAGGCACACGGTCTGGGGAGGGGAAGACGGGAGAGGGATGACTTGTTGGACAGCAATGAGAATAAGGAAGAAGCCTCATTCTTTTTTTTTTTGTTGCCTACCCTGTACCCTGGCACATTGTGAGTGTGTGTTGTTCAGTCTGTGTTGTATGCAGTGTGGCGGTCTGATCTGATCTGATGGGTTTAAGTGTAGTGAGCCTGTTTTGTGTTGCGATGTACGTCCTGACTGTCACTGCTTCAGGCCCATGGGAGTGGCAGAGAGACAGGATCTCTGACAGAGCCTGATATCCAGGCGCTTTATTGGTATCTGCACCACAGCCAATACCTCCAGGACGCCAGGCCAGCTCAGTTTCAGTCTCCGCTATGTCCTTCCCTTCCGCCTCCACAGCCCTGCAACGCTGCTGCAATGC
>NC_138291.1:43972500-43975000 GCF_965601325.2 Salmo salar
GGATGATGATATGTATGTAGAGATACAGGTGAGCAAAAATAAATAACAATATGGGGATGAGGTCGTTGGGTGGACTATTTACAGTTGGGTGGGCTTGGGGAGTCCGGTGGCAAGGCCCCAGGGAGACATTTTTGTGAAAATCTCAGTTCTGGTGACTTTTTTAAAAGAACGTTCTACCCATTTTTGTTAGCATAAGAACACGTCATGAAATGTAGAATTAAAGTAAATTCGCTTTTAAACTGCCACCAAAAAAATCTCAGCCTCATAGCAAAATGTGTAGAAGAGCATGAGGTTAGACATACAACAGCACATGTTCTCTCTGCCGCATGGCAAAATGTGTAAAATTGTGCAGAAGTTGGATGTACATTTTTTTAAATAAAATAAACAAAAATATAAACGCAACATGTAAAGTGTTGGTCCCATATTTGATGAACTGAAATAAAAAAATCCCAGAAATGTTCAATATGTACAAAAAGCGTTATTTCTCTCAAATGTTGGGCACAAATTTGTTTACATTACTGTTAGTGAGCATTTCTCCTTTGCCAAGATAATCCATCCATCTGACAGGTCTGGCATATCAAGAATCTGATTAAACAACATGATCATTACGCAGGTGCACCTTATGCTGGAGACAATAAAAGGCCACAAAAAAATTGGCAGTTTTGTCACACAACACAATGCCACATATGTCTCAAGTTTTGAGGGAGCGCCCAATTGACATGCTGACTGCAGGAATGTCCACCAGAGCTGTTGCCAGATCATTTAATATACATTTTCTCTACCATAAGCCACCTCCAATGTCATTTTAGAGAATTTGGCAGTACGTCCCACCGGCCTCACATCCGCAGACCACGTGTAACCACCCCAGCCCAGGACTTCCACATCCGGCTTCTTCACCTGCGGGATTGTCTGGTTGGGGGTGGGGGTGCTGAGGAATATTTTTGTCTGTAATAAACCCCTTTTGTAATGTCAAACTAATTCTGATTGGCTGGACTTGGCTCCCCGGTGGGTGGGCCTATGCCCTCCAAGGCCCACTCATGGCTGCACCCCTGCCCAGTCATGTGAAATCCATAGATTAGGGCCTACTGAATGTATTTCAGTTGACAGATTTCCTTATATGAACTGTAAATCTTTGAAATTGTTGCATAAAAAATGTTGTTCGGTCCGTATGTATGTATGTATGTATGTATGTATGTATGTATGTATGTATGTATGTATGTATGCATGTATGTACGTACGTACGTACAGTGGGGCAAAAAAGTATTTAGTCAGCCACCAATTGTGCAAGTTCTCCCACTTAAAAAGATGAGAGAGGCCTGTAATTTTCATCATAGGTACACTTCAACTATGACAGAGAAAATGAGAAAAAAAATCCTGAAAATCAGGCCTTCATGGTCAAATTGCTGCAAAGAAACCACTACCAAAGGACACCAATAATAAGAAGAGACTTGCTTGGGCCAAGATACACGAGCAATGGACATTCGACAGGTGGAAATCTGTCCTTTGGTCTGATGAGTCCAAATTTCCGATTTTTGGTTCCAATCGCTGTGTCTTTGTGAGACGCAGAGTAGGTGAACGGATGATCTCCACTTGTGTAGTTCCCGCCGTGAGACAATCACCTGACCTCAACCCAATTGAGATGGTTTGGGATGAGATGGACCGCAGAGTGAAGGAAAAGCAGCCAACAAGTACTCAGCATACGTGGGAACTCCTTCAAGACTGTTGGAAAAGCATTCCGGGTGACTACCTCATGATGCTGGTTGAGAGAATGCCAAGAGTGTGCAAAGTTGTCATCAAGGCAAAGGGTGGCTACATTGAAGAATCTCAAATATAATATATTATTTTGATTTGTTTAACACTTTTTTGGTTACTACATGATTCCATATATGTTATTTCATAATTTTGCTGTGTTCACTATTATTCTACTACAATGTAGAAAATAGTAAAAATAAAGAAAAACCCTTGAATGAGTAGGTGTGTTAAAACTTTTCACTGGTACTGTATATGTGTGTATGTATTTTTAGTTATTATTATCTGCAGTGGCGGCAACGACTTTGAATGCAGCGGAAACTGTGTGTTGTGTGTGTGTGGTGTGTGTGTGTGTGTGTGTGTGTGTGTGTGTGTGTGTGTGTTTAGTGCTTTAGCAGAACTCCCTGGTGCTCTGGCCAGCAAAGTCCAGCTGACCAGCTGAGCCCACCCAGTCTGTGTGAGAGAAAAGCGTGCCTACATTTTTCTTCCTTCTACGGACCATAAAGACCTGTGTGTGTGTGTGTGTAAAGCAGACCCTGTCTGATCCCCCTTGCTCCTCTCATTTTCCCTGGTGAAAGGCGCCATTATAACTGATTTCCATGACCTCAAGCTAGGGCCCTTGCTGCCTTCCCTTCGTCATGGCCTGTGTGTGTGTCCCAGTGTACTTACTTGCGTTGTGTGCGACTTTGTGGATGTGTGTATGTGTGTCTGTATAACTGTGTGATTGTGTGCGAATGCACTCCTGTGGGTG
>NC_138291.1:43977500-44040000 GCF_965601325.2 Salmo salar
GTCAGTTTAATTACTACTCTCTCTCTCACTGGTCAGTTTAATTACTACTCTCTCTCTCACTGGTCAGTTTAATTACCACTCTCTCTCACTGGTCAGTTTAATTACCACTCTCTCTCTCTCACTGGTCAGATCTATTACTACTCTCTCTCTCTCACTGGTCAGTTCAATTACTACTCTCTCTCTCTCACTGGTCAGTTCAATTACTACTCTCTCTCTCTCACTGGTCAGTTCAATTACTACTCTCTCTCTCTCACTGGTCAGTTCAATTACTACTCTCTCTCTCTCACTGGTCAGTTCAATTACTACTCTCTCTCTCACTGGTCAGTTTTATTACTACTCTCTCTCTCTCTCTCTCTCACTGGTCAGATCTATTACTACTCTCTCACTGGTCAGTTTTATTACTACTCTCTCTCTCTCTCTCTCTCACTGGTCAGTTGTATTACTACTCTCTCTCTCTCACTGGTCAGATCTATTACTACTCTCTCACTGGTCAGTTTTATTACTACTCTCTCTCTCTCTCTCTCTCACTGGTCAGTTGTATTACTACTCTCTCTCTCTCACTGGTCAGATCTATTACTACTCTCTCTCTCTCTCACTGGTCAGATCTATTACTACTCTCTCTCTCTCACTGGTCAGTTCAATTACTACTCTCTCTCTCTCACTGGTCAGATCTATTACTACTCTCTCTCTCTCTCACTGGTCAGTTTCATTACTACTCTCTCTCTCTCACTGGTCAGTTTCATTACTACTCTCTCTCTCTCACTGGTCAGATCTATTACTACTCTCTCTCACTGGTCAGTTTTATTACTTTTCTCTCTCTCACTGGTCAGTTTTATTACTACTCTCTCTCACTGGTCAGATCTATTACTACTCTCTCTCTCTCACTGGTTAGTTATTACGACTCTCTCTCTCTCACTGGTCAGTTGTATTACTACTCTCTCTCTCTCACTGGTCAGATCTATTACTACTCTCTCTCTCTCACTGGTCAGTTTCATTACTACTCTCTCTCACTGGTCAGTTTCATTACTACTCTCTCTCTCTCACTGGTCAGTTTTATTACTTTTCTCTCTCTCACTGGTCAGTTTTATTACTACTCTCTCTCACTGGTCAGATCTATTACTACTCTCTCTCTCTCACTGGTCAGATCTATTACTACTCTCTCTCTCTCACTGGTCAGTTTCATTACTACTCTCTCTCTCTCACTGGTCAGTTTCATTACTACTCTCTCTCTCTCACTGGTCAGTTTCATTACTACTCTCTCTCTCTCTCACTGGTCAGATCTATTACTACTCTCTCTCTCTCTCCCTGGTCAGATCTTTTACTACTCTCTCTCTCTCACTGGTCAGATCTATTACTACTCTCTCTCTCTCTCACTGGTCAGATCTATTACTACTCTCTCTCTCTCCCTGGTCAGATCTTTTACTACTCTCTCTCTCTCACTGGTCAGATCTATTACTACTCTCTCTCTCTCTCCCTGGTCAGATCTTTTACTACTCTCTCTCTCTCACTGGTCAGATCTATTACTACTCTCTCTCTCTCTCCCTGGTCAGATCTTTTACTACTCTCTCTCTCTCCCTGGTCAGATCTATTACTACTCTCTCTCTCTCTCACTGGTCAGATCTATTACTACTCTCTCTCTCTCTCCCTGGTCAGATCTTTTACTACTCTCTCTCTCTCCCTGGTCAGATCTATTACTACTCTCTCTCTCTCACTGGTCAGATCTATTACTACTCTCTGTCTATCTGGTCAGTTGTATTACTACTCTCTCTCTCTCACTGGTTAGTTATTACTACTCTCTCTCTCTCACTGGTCAGTTCTATTACTACTCTCTCTCTCTCACTGGTCAGATCTATTACTACTCTCTGTCTATCTGGTCAGTTGTATTACTACTCTCTCTGTCTATCTGGTCAGTTGTATTACTACTCTCTCTCGCTCTCTCTCTCACTGGTCAGATCTATTACTACTCTCTCTCTCACTGGTCAGATCTATTACTACTCTCTCTCTCTCTCTCTCTCACTGGTCAGTTTTATTACTACTCTCTCTCTCTCTCTCTCTCACTGGTCAGATCTATTACTACTCTCTCTCTCACTGGTCAGATCTATTACTACTCTCTCTCTCACTGGTCAGATCTATTACTACTCTCTCTCTCACTGGTCAGATCTATTACTACTCTCTCTCTCTCTCTCTCTCACTGGTCAGATCTATTACTACTCTCTCTCTCTCTCACTGGTCAGTTCTATTACTACTCTCTCTCTCTCTCACTGGTCAGTTCCATTTACTACTCTCTTTCTCTCACTGGTCAGTTTTATTACTACTCTCTCTCTCTCTCTCTCTCACTGTTCAGATCTATTACTACTCACTGTTTTTACTGGTCAGTTTTATTACTACTCTCTCTCTCCTCTCTCTCACTGGTCAGATCTATTACTACTCTCTCTCTCTCTCACTGGTCAGTTCTATTACTACTCTCTCTCACTCTCACTGGTCAGTTTCATTACTACTCTCTCTCTCTCTCTCTCTCACTGGTCAGTTCTATTACTACTCTCTCTCACTCTCACTGGTCAGTTCTATTACTACTCTCTCTCTCTCACTGGTCAGATCTATTACTACTCTCTCTCTCTCTCTCTCTCTCTCTCTCACTGGTCAGTTCTATTACTACTCTCTCTCTCTCTCTCTCTCTCTCTCTCACTGGTCAGTTTTATTATTACTACTCACTGTTTTTACTGGTCAGTCTCTTTTAATCTGCTAGCCTACATACTGTTACTAGTTACAGTACACTCTCACTGTTTAACTAGTCAGTTATGTTATTTAATTCATACAGCACTATTACTCAGTGCTTGTTCCTAGCCTCGTCAAACAGAATGTGAGCTGTCTCAGGATCAAGGCCTCTTTTTGGCCATTCAGCACATTGTTACTGCTTAAGTACTTGACACGGTTTTTGACATAATGTGTTCCTCTGAATAAACTGGGTCCTCTGTGTATTGTCTTTTAGAATCTAAAAAGTACTAGCTACTGTCATTTCATTTATTATTATTGAGGTGTTTCACCCCGTCTCTCTATCTCCCACCCCGTCTCTCCGTCCCTCCCACCCCCGTCTCTCCCGCCCCATCTCTCCGTCCCTCCCGCTCTCCGTCCCTCCCACCCCCCGTCTCTCCGTCCCTCCCACCCCCGTCTCTCCCGCCCCGTCTCTCCGTCCCTCCCGCCCCGTCTCTCCCGCCCCGTCTCTCCATCCTTCCTGCACCCTGTCTCTCTGTCCCTCCCGTACCCCGTCCCTCCCGCCCCCCGTCTCTCCCTCTTCGTCCCTCCCGCCCCGTCTCTCCCGCCCCGTCTCTCCGTCCCTCCCGTACCCCGTCCCTCCAGCCCCCCGTCTCTCCCTCTCCGTCCCTCCTGCCCCCATCTCTCCCTCTCCGTCCCTCCTGCCCCCATCTCTCCATCCCTCCTGCCCCCCATCTCTACGTCCCTCCTTCTCTCCGTCCCTCCTGCCCCATCTCTCCGTCCCTCCTTCCCCCCGTCTCGCCGTCCCTCCCGCCCCCCGTCTCTCTGTCCCTCCCGCCCCCGTCTCTCCGTCCCTCCTGCCCCCCGTCTCTCCCTCTCCGTCCCTCCCACCCCCGTCTCTCCCTCTCCGTCCCTCCCACCCCCGTCTCGCCGTCGTCCCTCCCACCCCCCGTCTCTTTCTCCTCCATTTCTTATGGGGCTGAGTTAAGCATAAGCAAATAATTAGGTAATTGCCCTCTTGATTGAGCTCAATAGGAAACGTTTTCAATTAGGCTAAACTGCACCAGGAGGAAGTAGGCTCTTACGAAGAGAAACATTCCTTGTCATGCAACTGTCCAGCCCCCAGCCCACACCACTCACTCGAGCACACACATAAACACAAACACACACACACACAGACCCTGGGCCCACACCATGAGCCTGGCTTAATTGGATACCAGAAGAGGAAATGATGGGGAGAAAAAATGAACTTGTTTCAGACAAAGCAACAAAAAAAAAGAGTCACGGAGGGGATGGAGAGAGAGGGATAAGAGGAGGAGGGGGGATGGAGAGAGGGATAAGAGGAGGAGGGGATGGAGAGAGGGATAAGAGGAGGAGGGGGGATGGAGAGAGGGATAGGAGGAGGAGGGATGGAGAGAGGGATAAGAGGAGGAGGGGGATGGAGAGAGGGATAAGAGGAGGAGGGGGATGGAGAGAGGGATAAGAGGAGGAGGGGGGATGGAGAGAGGGATAAGAGGAGGAGGGGGATGGAGAGAGGGATAAGAGGAGGAGGGGGGATGGAGAGAGGGATAAGAGGAGGAGGGGGGATGGAGAGAGGGATAAGAGGAGGAGGGGGGATGGAGAGAGGGATAAGAGGAGGAGGGGGGATGGAGAGAGGGATAAGAGGAGGAGGGGGGATGGAGAGGGATAGGAGGAGGGATGGAGAGAGGTAGAGAGGAGGGGATGGAGAGAGGGATAAGAGGAGGAGGGATGGAGAGAGGGATAAGAGGAGGAGGGGGATGGAGAGAGGGATAAGAGGAGGAGGGGGATGGAGAGAGGGATAAGAGGAGGAGGGGGATGGAGAGAGGGATAAGAGGAGGAGGGGGATGGAGAGAGGGATAAGAGGAGGAGGGGGGATGGAGAGAGGGATAAGAGGAGGAGGGGGGATGGAGAGAGGGATAAGAGGAGGAGGGGGATGGAGAGAGGGATAAGAGGAGGAGGGGGGATGGAGAGAGGGATAAGAGGAGGAGGGGGGGATGGAGAGAGGGATAAGAGGAGGAGGGGGGATGGAGAGAGGGATAAGAGGAGGAGGGGGGATGGAGAGAGGGATAAGAGGAGGAGGGGGATGGAGAGAGGGATAAGAGGAGGAGGGGGATGGAGAGAGGGATGGAGAGAGGGATAAGAGGAGGAGGGGGATGGAGAGAGGGATAAGAGGAGGAGGGGGGATGGAGAGAGGGATAAGAGGAGGAGGGGGATGGAGAGAGGGATAAGAGGAGGAGGGGGATGGAGAGAGGGATAAGAGGAGGAGGGGGATGGAGAGAGGGATAAGAGGAGGAGGGGATGGAGAGAGGGATAAGAGGAGGAGGGGGATGGAGAGAGGGATAAGAGGAGGAGGGGGGATGGAGAGAGGGATAAGAGGAGGAGGGGGATGGAGAGAGGGATAAGAGGAGGAGGGGGATGGAGAGAGGGATAAGAGGAGGAGGGGATGGAGAGAGGGATAAGAGGAGGAGGGGGATGGAGAGAGGGATAAGAGGAGGAGGGGGGGATGGAGAGAGGGATAAGAGGAGGAGGGGGATGGAGAGAGGGATAAGAGGAGGAGGGGGATGGAGAGAGGGATAAGAGGAGGAGGGGGATGGAGAGAGGGATAAGAGGAGGAGGGGGATGGAGAGAGGGATAAGAGGAGGAGGGGGATGGAGAGAGGGATAAGAGGAGGAGGGGGATGGAGAGAGGGATAAGAGGAGGAGGGGGGATGGAGAGAGGGATAAGAGGAGGAGGGGGGATGGAGAGAGGGATAAGAGGAGGAGGGGGGATGGAGAGAGGGATAAGAGGAGGAGGGGGATGGAGAGAGGGATAAGAGGAGGAGGGGATGGAGAGAGGGATAAGAGGAGGAGGGGGGATGGAGAGAGGGATAAGAGGAGGAGGGGATGGAGAGAGGGATAAGAGGAGGAGGGGGGATGGAGAGAGGGATAAGAGGAGGAGGGGGGATGGAGAGAGGGATAAGAGGAGGAGGAGGGGATGGAGAGAGGGATAAGAGGAGGAGGGGGATGGAGAGAGGGATAAGAGGAGGAGGGGGGATGGAGAGAGGGATAGGAGGAGGAGGAGGGGGGATGGAGAGAGGGATAAGAGGAGGAGGGGGGATGGAGAGAGGGATAAGAGGAGGAGGGGGGATGGAGAGAGGGATAAGAGGAGGAGGGGGGATGGAGAGAGGGATAAGAGGAGGAGGGGATGGAGAGAGGGATAAGAGGAGGAGGGGGATGGAGAGAGGGATAAGAGGAGGAGGGGATGGAGAGAGGGATAAGAGGAGGAGGGGGGATGGAGAGAGGGATAAGAGGAGGAGGAGGGATGGAGAGAGGGATAAGAGGAGGAGGGGGGATGGAGAGAGGGATAAGAGGAGGAGGGGGGATGGAGAGAGGGATAAGAGGAGGAGGGGGGATGGAGAGAGGGATAAGAGGAGGAGGGGGGATGGAGAGAGGGATAAGAGGAGGAGGGGGGATGGAGAGAGGGATAAGAGGAGGAGGGGGGATGGAGAGAGGGATAAGAGGAGGAGGGGGGATGGAGAGGGATAAGAGGAGGAGGGGGGATGGAGAGAGGGATAAGAGGAGGAGGGGGATGGAGAGAGGGATAGAGGGAGGAGGAGGGGGGATGGAGAGAGGGATAAGAGGAGGAGGGGGGATGGAGAGAGGGATAAGAGGAGGAGGGGGATGGAGAGAGGGATAAGAGGAGGAGGGGGATGGAGAGAGGGATAAGAGGAGGAGGGGGGATGGAGAGAGGGATAAGGAGGAGGAGGGGGGATGGAGAGAGGGATAAGAGGAGGAGGGGGGATGGAGAGAGGGATAAGAGGAGCGAGGGGGGATGGAGAGAGGGATAAGAGGAGGAGGGGGGATGGAGAGAGGGATAAGAGGAGGAGGGGGGATGGAGAGAGGATAAGAGGAGGGGGATGGAGAGGGATAAGAGGAGGAGGGGGATGGAGAGGGATAAGAGGAGGAGGGGGGATGGAGAGAGGGATAAGAGGAGGAGGGGGGATGGAGAGAGGATAAGAGGAGGAGGGGGGATGGAGAGAGGGATAAGAGGAGGAGGGGGATGGAGAGAGGGATAAGAGGAGGAGGGGGGATGGAGAGAGGGATAAGAGGAGGAGGGGGATGGAGAGAGGGATAAGAGGAGGAGGGGGATGGAGAGAGGGATAAGAGGAGGAGGGGGGATGGAGAGAGGGATAAGAGGAGGAGGGGGATGGAGAGAGGGATAAGAGGAGGAGGGGGGGATGGAGAGAGGGATAAGAGGAGGAGGGGGGATGGAGAGAGGGATAAGAGGAGGAGGGGGGATGGAGAGAGGGATAAGAGGAGGAGGGGGGATGGAGAGAGGGATAAGAGGAGGAGGGGGGATGGAGAGAGGGATAAGAGGAGGAGGGGGATGGAGAGAGGGATAAGAGGAGGAGGGGGATGGAGAGAGGGATAAGGAGGAGGAGGGGGATGGAGAGAGGGATAAGAGGAGGAGGGGGGATGGAGAGAGGGATAGAGGAGGAGGGAGGGGGGATGGAGAGAGGGATAGAGGAGGAGGAGGGGGGATGGAGAGAGGGATAAGAGGAGGAGGGGATGGAGAGAGGGATAAGAGGAGGAGGGGGGATGGAGAGAGGGATAAGAGGAGGAGGAGGGGATGGAGAGAGGGATAAGAGGAGGAGGGGGATGGAGAGAGGGATAAGAGGAGGAGGGGGGAGGGATGGAGAGGGATAAGAGGAGGAGGGGGGATGGAGAGAGGGATAAGAGGAGGAGGGGGGATGGAGAGAGGGATAAGAGGAGGAGGAGGGGATGGAGAGAGGGATAAGAGGAGGAGGGGGGATGGAGAGAGGGATAAGAGGAGGAGGGGGGATGGAGAGAGGGGATAGGAGTAGGAGGAGGAGGGGATGGAGAGAGGGATAAGAGGAGGAGGAGGGGGATGGAGAGAGGGATAGAGGAGGGAGGAGGGGGATGGAGAGAGGGATAAGAGGAGGAGGGGGATGGAGAGAGGGATAGGAGGAGGAGGTGGAGGGATGGAGAGAGGGATAAGAGGAGGAGGGGGGATGGAGAGAGGGATAGGAGGAGGAGGGGGATGGAGAGAGGGATAAGAGGAGGAGGGGAGGGGATGGAGAGAGGGATAAGAGGAGGAGGGGATGGAGAGAGGGATAAGAGGAGGAGGGGGGATGGAGAGAGGGATAAGAGGAGGAGGAGGGGATGGAGAGAGGGATAAGAGGGAGGAGGAGGGATGGAGAGAGGGATAAGAGGAGGAGGGGATGGAGAGAGGGATAAGAGGAGGAGGAGGGGGATGGAGAGAGGGATAAGAGGAGGAGGGGGGATGGAGAGAGGGATTAAGAGGAGGAGGGGATGGAGAGAGGGATAAGAGGGGAGGAGGGGGGATGGAGAGAGGGATAAGAGGAGGAGGAGGAGGGGATGGAGAGAGGGATAAGAGGAGGAGGGGGGATGGAGAGAGGGATAAGAGGAGGAGGGGGGATGGAGAGAGGGATAAGAGGAGGAGGGGGGATGGAGAGAGGGATAAGAGGAGGAGGGGGGATGGAGAGAGGGATAAGAGGAGGAGGGGGATGGAGAGAGGGATAAGAGGAGGAGGGGGGATGGAGAGAGGGATAAGAGGAGGAGGGGGATGGAGAGAGGGATAAGAGGAGGAGGGGGATGGAGAGAGGGATAGGAGGAGGAGGGGATGGAGAGAGGGATAAGAGGAGGAGGGGATGGAGAGAGGGATAAGAGGAGGAGGGGGGATGGAGAGAGGGATAAGAGGAGGAGGAGGAGGGGATGGAGAGAGGGATAAGAGGAGGAGGGGGGATGGAGAGAGGGATAAGAGGAGGAGGGGGGATGGAGAGAGGGATAAGAGGGAGGAGGGGGGATGGAGAGAGGGATAAGAGGAGGAGGGGGGATGGAGAGAGGGATAAGAGGAGGAGGGGGATGGAGAGAGGGATAAGAGGAGGAGGGGGGATGGAGAGAGGGGATAAGAGGAGGAGGGGGGATGGAGAGAGGGATAAGAGGAGGAGGGGGGGATGGAGAGAGGGGATAAGAGGAGGAGGGGGGATGGAGAGAGGGATAAGAGGAGGAGGGGGATGGAGAGAGGGATAAGAGGAGGAGGGGGGATGGAGAGAGGGATAAGAGGAGGAGGGGGGGATGGAGACAGGGATAAGAGGAGGAGGGGGGATGGAGAGAGGGATAAGAGGAGGAGGGGGGATGGAGAGAGGGATAAGAGGAGGAGGGGGGATGGAGAGAGGGATAAGAGGAGGAGGGGGGATGGAGAGAGGGATAAGAGGAGGAGGGGGGATGGAGAGAGGGATAAGAGGAGGAGGGGGATGGAGAGAGGGATAAGAGGAGGAGGGGGATGGAGAGAGGAGGGGGGATGGAGAGAGGGATAAGAGGAGGGGGGGCGGAGGGGGATGAGAGGGAGGAGGGGATGGAGAGAGGGATAAGAGGAGGAGGGGGGATGGAGAGAGGGAGGAGCGGATGGAGAGGGGGATGAGAGGAGGAGGGGGGATGGAGAGAGGGATAAGAGGAGGAGAGGGGGATGGAGAGAGGGATAAGAGGAGGAGGGGGGATGGAGAGAGGGATAAGAGGAGGATGAGGGTGATGGAGAGAGGGATAAGAGGAGGAGGGGGGGATGGAGAGAGGGATAAGAGGAGGAGGGGGGAAGGAGAGAGGGATAAGAGGAGGAGGGGGGATGGAGAGAGGGATAAGAGGAGGGAGGAGGGGGGATGGAGAGAGGGGATAAGAGGAGGAGAGGGGGATGGAGAGAGGGATAAGAGGAGGAGGGGGGATGGAGAGAGGGATAGAGAGGAGGAGGGGGGATGGAGAGAGGGATAAGAGGAGGAGGGGGGATGGAGAGAGGGATAAGAGGAGGGGGGATGGAGAGAGGGATAAGAGGAGGAGGGGGGATGGAGAGAGGGATAAGAGGAGGAGGGGGGATGGAGAGAGGGGTAAGAGGAGCGAGGGGATGGAGAGAGGGATAAGAGGAGGAGGGGGGATGGAGAGAGGGATAAGAGGAGGAGAGGGGATGGAGAGAGGGATAAGAGGAGGAGGGGGGATGGAGAGAGGGATAAGAGGAGGAGGGGGGATGGAGAGAGGGATAAGGAGGGGGAGGGGGGATGGAGAGAGGGGATAAGAGGAGGAGGGGGGATGGAGAGAGGGATAAGAGGAGGAGGGGGGATGGAGAGAGGGATAAGAGGAGGAGGGGGATGGCAGAGAGGGATAAGAGGAGGAGGAGGGGATGGAGAGAGGGATAAGAGGAGGAGGGGGATGGAGAGAGGGATAAGAGGAGGAGGGGGGATGGAGAGAGGGATAAGGAGGAGGAGGGGGGATGGAGAGAGGGATAAGAGGAGGAGGGGGATGGAGAGAGGGATAAGAGGAGGAGGAGGGGATGGAGAGAGGGATAAGAGGAGGAGGAGGGAGGGAGAGAGGGATAAGAGGAGGAGGGGGGATGGAGAGAGGGATAGGAGGAGGAGGAGGAGGGGATGGAGAGAGGGATAAGAGGAGGAGGGGGGATGGAGAGAGGGATAGGAGGAGGAGGAGGGGATGGAGAGAGGGATAAGAGGAGGAGGAGGGGATGGAGAGAGGGATAAGAGGAGGAGGAGGGGATGGAGAGAGGGATAAGAGGAGGAGGGGGGATGGAGAGAGGGATAGGAGGAGGAGGAGGGGATGGAGAGAGGGATAAGAGGAGGAGGGGGGATGGAGAGAGGGATAGGAGGAGGGGGGTGGGGAGAGGTATAAGAGGAGGAGGAGGAGGGGATGGAGAGAGGGATAAGAGGAGGAGGGGGGATGGAGAGAGGGATAAGAGGAGGAGGGGGGATGGAGAGAGGGATAGGAGGAGGAGGGGGATGGAGAGAGGGATAAGAGGAGGAGGGGGGATGGAGAGAGGGATAAGAGGAGGAGGGGGATGGAGAGAGGGATAGGAGGAGGAGGGGGGATGGAGAGAGGGATAAGAGGAGGAGGGGGGATGGAGAGAGGGATAAGAGGAGGAGGGGGGATGGAGAGAGGGATAAGAGGAGGAGGGATGGAGAGGGATAAGAGGAGGAGGGGGATGGAGAGAGGGATAAGAGGAGGAGGGGGGATGGAGAGAGGGATAAGAGGAGGAGGAGGGGATGGAGAGAGGGATAAGAGGAGGAGGGGGATGGAGAGAGGGATAAGAGGAGGAGGGGGGATGGAGAGAGGGATAAGAGGAGGAGGGGGGATGGAGAGAGGGATAAGAGGAGGAGGGGGGATGGAGAGAGGGATAAGAGGAGGAGGGGGATGGAGAGAGGGATAAGAGGAGGAGGGGGGATGGAGAGAGGGATAAGAGGAGGAGGGGGGATGGAGAGAGGGAGGAGGGGATGGAGAGAGGATAAGAGGAGGAGGGGATGGATGAGAGGGAGAAGAGGAGGAGGGGGGATGGAGAGAGGGATAAGAGGAGGAGGGGGGATGGAGAGAGGGATAAGAGGAGGAGGGGGATGGAGAGAGGGATAAGAGGAGGAGGGGGGATGGAGAGAGGGATAAGAGGAGGATGAGGGGATGGAGAGAGGGATAAGAGGAGGATGAGGGGTGATGGAGAGAGGGATAAGAGGAGGAGGGGGGGATGGGGAGAGGGATAAGAGGAGGAGGGGATGGAGAGAGGGATAAGAGGAGGAGGGGGGGATGGAGAGAGGGATAAGAGGAGGAGGAGGGGATGGAGAGAGGGATAAGAGGAGGAGGGGGGATGGAGAGAGGGATAAGAGGAGGAGGGGGGATGGAGAGAGGGATAAGAGGAGGAGGGGGGATGGAGAGAGGGATAAGAGGAGGAGGGGGGGATGGAGAGAGGGATAAGAGGAGGAGGGGGGATGGAGAGAGGGATAAGAGGAGGAGGGGGATGGAGAGAGGGATAAGAGGAGGAGGGGGATGGAGAGAGGGGATAGGAGGAGGAGGGGGATGGAGAGAGGGATAAGAGGAGGAGGGGGGATGGAGAGAGGGATAAGAGGAGGAGGGGGGATGGAGAGAGGGATAAGAGGAGGAGGGGGGATGGAGAGAGGGATAAGAGGGGGAGGGGGGATGGAGAGAGGGATAAGAGGAGGAGGGGGGATGGAGAGAGGGATAAGAGGAGGAGGGGGGATGGAGAGAGGGATAAGAGGAGGAGGGGGATGGAGAGAGGGATAAGAGGAGGGAGGGGGGATGGAGAGAGGGATAAGAGGAGGAGGGGGATGGAGAGAGGGATAAGAGGAGGAGGGGGGATGGAGAGAGGGATAAGAGGAGGAGGGGGGATGGAGAGAGGGATAAGAGGAGGAGGGGGATGGAGAGAGGGATAAGAGGAGGAGGGGGGATGGAGAGAGGGATAAGAGGAGGGGGATGGAGAGAGGGATAAGAGGAGGAGGGGGGATGGAGAGAGGGATAAGAGGAGGAGGGGGGATGGAGAGAGGGATAAGAGGGGGAGGGGGATGGATAAGAGGAGGAGGGGGGATGGAGAGAGGGATAAGAGGAGGAGGAGGGGATGGAGAGAGGGATAAGAGGAGGAGGGGGGATGGAGAGAGGGATAAGAGGAGGAGGGGGATGGAGAGAGGGATAAGAGGAGGAGGGGGGATGGAGAGAGGGATAAGAGGAGGAGGAGGGGATGGAGAGAGGGATAAGAGGAGGAGGGGGGATGGAGAGAGGGATAAGAGGAGGAGGGGGGATGGAGAGAGGGATAAGAGGAGGAGGGGGGATGGAGAGGAGGGATAAGAGGAGGAGGGGGGATGGAGAGAGGGATAAGAGGGAGGAGGGGGGATGGAGAGAGGGATAAGAGGAGGAGGGGGGATGGAGAGAGGGGATAAGAGGAGGAGGGGGATGGAGAGAGGGATAAGAGGAGGAGGGGGGATGGAGAGAGGGATAAGAGGAGGAGGGGGATGGAGAGAGGGATAAGAGGAGGAGGGGGGATGGAGAGAGGGATAAGAGGAGGAGGAGGGGATGGAGAGAGGGATAAGAGGAGGAGGAGGGGGATGGAGAGAGGGATAAGAGGAGGAGGAGGAGGGGATGGAGAGAGGGATAGGAGGAGGAGGAGGAGGGGATGGAGAGAGGATAAGAAGAGGGGGATGGAGAGAGGGATAGGAGGAGGGGGGTGGGGAGAGGTATAAGAGGAGGAGGAGGTGGATGTAGAGAGGGATAAGAGGAGGAGGGGATGGAGAGAGGGATAAGAGGAGGAGGGGGGATGGAGAGAGGGATAAGAGGAGGAGGGGGGATGGAGAGAGGGATAAGAGGAGGAGGAGGAGGGGATGGAGAGAGGGATAAGAGGAGGAGGGGGATGGAGAGAGGGATAAGAGGAGGAGGGGGATGGAGAGAGGGATAAGAGGAGGAGGAGGGGGGATGGAAGAAGGATAAGAGGAGGGGGATGAGAGAGGGATAAGAGGAGGAGGAGGAGGGGATGGAGAGAGGGATAAGAGGAGGAGGAGGGGATGGAGAGAGGGATAAGAGGAGGAGGGGGGATGGAGAGAGGGATAAGAGGAGGAGGGGGGATGGAGAGAGGGATAAGAGGAGGAGGGGGATGGGAGAGAGGGATAAGAGGAGGAGGGGATGGAGAGAGGGATGAGGAGGGATGGAGAGAGGAGAGGAGGAGGGATGGAGAGAGGGATAAGAGGAGGAGGGGGATGGAGAGAGGGATAAGAGGAGGAGGGGGATGGAGAGAGGGGATAGGAGGAGGAGGGGATGGAGAGGGATAGAGGAGGAGGGGGGGAGTGGAGAGGGGATAAGAGGAGGAGGAGGGGATGGAGAGAGGGATAAGAGGAGGAGGGGGATGGAGAGAGGGATAAGAGGAGGAGGGGGGATGGAGAGAGGGATAAGAGGAGGAGGGGGATGGAGAGAGGGATAAGAGGAGGAGGGGGGATGGAGAGAGGGATAAGAGGAGGAGGGGGGATGGAGAGAGGGATAAGAGGAGGAGGGGGGATGGAGAGAGGGATAAGAGGAGGAGGGGATGGAGAGAGGGATAAGAGGAGGAGGGGATGGAGAGAGGGATAAGAGGAGGAGGGGATGGAGAGAGGGAGGAGGGGGGGATGGAGAGAGGGATAAGAGGAGGAGGGGGGATGGAGAGAGGGATAAGAGGAGGAGGGGGGATGGAGAGAGGGATAAGAGGAGGAGGGGGGATGGAGAGAGGGATAAGAGGAGGAGGAGGGGATGGAGAGAGGGATAAGAGGAGGAGGGGGGATGGAGAGAGGGATAAGAGGAGGAGGGGGATGGAGAGAGGGATAAGAGGAGGAGGGGGATGGAGAGAGGGATAAGAGGAGGAGGGGGGATGGAGAGAGGGATAAGAGGAGGAGGGAGGGGATGGAGAGAGGGATAAGAGGAGGAGGGGGGATGGAGAGAGGGATAAGAGGAGGAGGGGGGATGGAGAGAGGGATAAGAGGAGGAGGGGGATGGGAGAGAGGGATAAGAGGAGGAGGGGGGATGGAGAGCGGGATAAGAGGAGGAGGGGGGATGGAGAGAGGGAGAGGAGGAGGAGGGGGATGGAGAGAGGGATAAGAGGAGGAGGAGGGGATGGAGAGAGGGATAAGAGGAGGAGGGGATGGAGAGATGGAGGGATAAGAGGAGGAGGGGGGATGGAGAGAGGGATAAGAGGAGGAGGGGGGATGGAGAGAGGGATAAGAGGAGGAGGAGGGGATGGAGAGAGGGATAAGAGGAGGAGGGGGATGGAGAGAGAGGGATAAGAGGAGGAGGGGGGATGGAGAGAGGGATAAGAGGAGGAGGGGGGATGGAGAGAGGGATAAGAGGAGGAGGGGATGGAGAGAGAGGGATAAGAGGAGGAGGGGGGATGGAGAGAGGGATAAGAGGAGGAGGAGGGGATGGAGAGAGGGATAAGAGGAGGAGGGGGGATGGAGAGAGGGATAAGAGGAGGAGGGGGATGGAGAGAGGGATAAGAGGAGGAGGGGGGATGGAGAGAGGGATAAGAGGAGGAGGGGGGATGGAGAGAGGGATAAGAGGAGGAGGGGGGATGGAGAGGGATAAGAGGAGGAGGGGATGTAGAGAGGGATAAGAGGAGGAGGGTGATGGAGAGAGGGATAAGAGGAGGAGGAGGGGATGGAGAGAGGGATAAGAGGAGGAGGGGATGGAGAGAGGGATAAGAGGAGGAGGGGATGGAGAGAGGGATAAGAGGAGGAGGGGGGATGGAGAGAGGGGATAAGAGGAGGAGGGGATGGAGAGAGGGATAAGAGGAGGAGGGGGGATGGAGAGAGGGATAAGAGGAGGAGGGGGATGGAGAGAGGGATAAGAGGAGGAGGGGGGATGGAGAGAGGGATAAGAGGAGGAGGGGGGATGGAGAGAGGGATAAGAGGAGGAGGGGGGATGGAGAGAGGGATAAGAGGAGGAGGGGATGGAGAGAGGGATAAGAGGAGGAGGGGGGATGGAGAGAGGGATAAGAGGAGGAGGGGGGATGGAGAGAGGGATAAGAGGAGGAGGGGGGATGGAGAGAGGGATAAGAGGAGGAGGGGGGATGGAGAGAGGGATAAGAGGAGGAGGGGATGGAGAGAGGGATAAGAGGAGGAGGGGGATGGAGAGAGGGATAAGAGGAGGAGGGGGATGGAGAGAGGGATAAGAGGAGGAGGGGGATGGAGAGAGGGATAAGAGGAGGAGGGGGGATGGAGAGAGGGATAAGAGGAGGAGGGGGGATGGAGAGAGGGATAAGAGGAGGAGGGGGGATGGAGAGAGGGATAAGAGGAGGAGGGGGATGGAGAGAGGGATAGAGGAGGAGGGGGATGGAGAGAGGGATAAGAGGAGGAGGGGGATGGAGAGAGGGATAAGAGGAGGAGGGGGATGGAGAGAGGGATAAGAGGAGGAGGGGGATGGAGAGAGGGATAAGAGGAGGAGGGGGATGGAGAGAGGGATAAGAGGAGGAGGAGGGGATGGAGAGAGGGATAAGAGGAGGAGGGGGGATGGAGAGAGGGATAAGAGGAGGAGGGGATGGAGAGAGGGATAAGAGGAGGAGGGGGGATGGAGAGAGGGATAAGAGGAGGAGGGGGATGGAGAGAGGGATAAGAGGAGGAGGGATGGAGAGAGGGATAAGAGGAGGAGGGGGGATGGAGAGAGGGATAAGAGGAGGAGGGGGGATGGAGAGAGGGATAAGAGGAGGAGGGGGGATGGAGAGAGGGATAAGAGGAGGAGGGGGATGGAGAGAGGGATAAGAGGAGGAGGGGGATGGAGAGAGGGATAAGAGGAGGAGGGGGATGGAGAGAGGGATAAGAGGAGGAGGGGGATGGAGAGAGGGATAAGAGGAGGAGGGGATGGAGAGAGGGATAAGAGGAGGAGGGGGATGGAGAGAGGGATAAGAGGAGGAGGGGGGATGGAGAGAGGGATAAGAGGAGGAGGGGGATGGAGAGAGGGATAAGAGGAGGGGGGATGGAGAGAGGGATAAGAGGAGGAGGGGGGATGGAGAGAGGGATAAGAGGAGGAGGGGGGATGGAGAGAGGGATAAGAGGAGGAGGGGGGATGGAGAGAGGGATAAGAGGAGGAGGGGGGATGGAGAGAGGGATAAGAGGAGGAGGGGATGGAGAGAGGGATAAGAGGAGGAGGGGGATGGAGAGAGGGATAAGAGGAGGAGGGGGGATGGAGAGAGGGATAAGAGGAGGAGGGGGGATGGAGAGAGGGATAAGAGGAGGAGGGGGGATGGAGAGAGGGATAAGAGGAGGAGGGGGGATGGAGAGAGGGATAAGAGGAGGAGGGGGATGGGAGAGAGGGATAAGAGGAGGAGGGGGGATGGAGAGAGGGATAAGAGGAGGGGGGGATGGAGAGAGGGATAAGAGGAGGAGGGGATGGAGAGAGGGATAAGAGGAGGAGGGGGGATGGAGAGAGGGATAAGAGGAGGAGGGGAGGAGAGGGATAAGAGGAGGAGGGGATGGAGAGAGGGATAAGAGGAGGAGGGGGATGGAGAGAGGGATAAGAGGAGGAGGGGGGATGGAGAGAGGGATAAGAGGAGGAGGGGGGATGGAGAGAGGGATAAGAGGAGGAGGGGATGGAGAGAGGGATAAGAGGAGGAGGGGGATGGAGAGAGGGATAAGAGGAGGAGGGGGATGGAGAGAGGGATAAGAGGAGGAGGGGGATGGAGAGAGGGATAAGAGGAGGAGGGGGATGGAGAGAGGGATAAGAGGAGGAGGGGGGATGGAGAGAGGGATAAGAGGAGGAGGGGGGATGGAGAGAGGGATAAGAGGAGGAGGGGGGATGGAGAGAGGGATAAGAGGAGGAGGGGGGGATGGAGAGAGGGATAAGAGGAGGAGGGGGATGGAGAGAGGGATAAGAGGAGGAGGGGGGATGGAGAGAGGGATAAGAGGAGGAGGGGGGATGGAGAGAGGGATAAGAGGAGGAGGGGGGATGGAGAGAGGGATAAGAGGAGGAGGGGGGATGGAGAGAGGGATAAGAGGAGAGGGGGGATGGAGAGAGGGATAAGAGGAGGAGGAGGGGATGGAGAGAGGGATAAGAGGAGGAGGGGGGATGGAGAGAGGGATAAGAGGAGGAGGGGGGATGGATGAGAGGGATAAGAGGAGGAGGGGGATGGAGAGAGGGATAAGAGGAGGAGGGGGGATGGAGAGAGGGATAAGAGGAGGAGGGGGATGGAGAGAGGGATAAGAGGAGGAGGGGGATGGAGAGAGGGATAAGAGGGGGAGGGGGGACGGAGAGAGGGAGAAGAGGAGGAGGAGGGGATGGAGAGAGGGATAGGAGGAGGAGGAGGGGGATGGAGAGAGGGATAAGGAGGAGGAGGGGGGATGGAGAGAGGGATAAGAGGAGGAGGAGGGGATGGAGAGAGGGATAAGAGGAGGAGGGGGGATGGAGAGAGGGATAAGAGGAGGAGGGGGATGGAGAGAGGGATAAGAGGAGGGGGGATGGAGAGAGGGATAAGAGGAGGAGGAGGGATGGAGAGAGGGATAAGAGGAGGAGGAGGGGATGGAGAGAGGGATAAGGAGGAGGGGGGATGGAGAGAGGGATAAGAGGAGGGGGGATGGAGAGAGGGATGAGAGGAGGAGGGGGATAGAGAGAGGGATAAGAGGAGGGGGGGATGGAGAGAGGGATAAGAGGAGGAGGAGGGGATGGAGAGAGGGATAAGAGGAGGAGGGGGATGGAGAGAGGGATAAGAGGAGGGGGGGATGGAGAGAGGGATAAGAGGAGGAGGGGATGGAGAGAGGGATAAGAGGAGGAGGGGGATGGAGAGAGGGATAAGAGGAGGAGGGGGGATGGAGAGAGGGATAAGAGGAGGAGGGGGATGGAGAGAGGGATAGAGGAGGAGGGGGGATGGAGAGGGATAAGAGGAGGAGGGGGATGGAGAGAGGGATAAGAGGAGGAGGGGATGGAGAGAGGGATAAGAGGAGGAGGGGGGATGGAGAGAGGGATAAGAGGAGGAGGGGATGGAGAGAGGGATAGGAGGAGGAGGGGGGGATGGAGAGAGGGATAAGAGGAGGAGGGGGGGTGGAGAGAGGGATAAGAGGAGGAGGGGGGGATGGAGAGAGGGATAAGAGGAGGAGGGGGATGGAGAGAGGGATAAGGAGGAGGGGGGATGGAGAGAGGGATAAGAGGAGGAGGGGATGGAGAGAGGGATAAGAGGAGGAGGGGGATGGAGAGAGGGATAAGAGGAGGAGGAGGGGATGGAGAGAGGGATAAGAGGAGGAGGGGGGATGGAGAGAGGGATAAGAGGAGGAGGAGGGGATGGAGAGAGGGATAAGAGGAGGAGGAGGGGATGGAGAGAGGGATAAGAGGAGGAGGGGGGATGGAGAGAGGGATAAGAGGAGGAGGGGATGGAGAGAGGGATAAGAGGAGGAGGGGGATGGAGAGAGGGATAAGAGGAGGAGGGGGATGGAGAGAGGGATAAGAGGAGGAGGGGGGATGGAGAGAGGGATAAGAGGAGGAGGGGATGGAGAGAGGGATAAGAGGAGGAGGGGGATGGAGAGAGGGATAAGAGGAGGAGGAGGGGATGGAGAGAGGGATAAGAGGAGGAGGGGGATGGAGAGAGGGATAGAGAGGAGGAGGGGATGGAGAGAGGGATAAGAGGAGGAGGGGATGGAGAGAGGGATAAGAGGAGGAGGGGATGGAGAGAGGGATAAGAGGAGGAGGGGGGATGGAGAGAGGGATAAGAGGAGGAGGGGATGGAGAGAGGGATAAGAGGAGGAGGGGATGGAGAGAGGGATAAGAGGAGGAGGGGGGATGGAGAGAGGGATGAGAGGAAGGGGGATGGAGAGAGGGATAAGAGGAGGAGGAGGGGATGGAGAGAGGGATAAGAGGAGGAGGAGGGGATGGAGAGAGGGATAAGAGGAGGAGGGGGGGATGGAGAGAGGGATAAGAGGAGGAGGGGATGGAGAGAGGGATAAGAGGAGGAGGGGGGATGGAGAGAGGGATAAGAGGAGGAGGGGGGATGGAGAGAGGGATAAGAGGAGGAGGGGATGGAGAGAGGGATAAGAGCAGGAGGGGGATGGAGAGAGGGGGATAAGAGGAGGAGGAGGGGACGGAGAGAGGGATAAGAGGAGGAGGAGGGGGATGGAGAGAGGGATAAGAGGAGGAGGGGATGGAGAGAGGGAGAAGAGGAGGAGGAGGGGATGGAGAGAGGGATAAGAGGAGGAGGGGATGGAGAGAGGGATAAGAGGAGGAGGGGGATGGAGAGAGGGATAAGAGGAGGAGGGGGATGGAGAGAGGGATAAGAGGAGGAGGGGGATGGAGAGAGGGATAAGAGGAGGAGGGGGATGGAGAGAGGGATAAGAGGAGGAGGGGGGGGATGGAGAGAGGGATAAGAGGAGGAGGGGGGATGGAGAGAGGGATAAGAGGAGGAGGAGGGGATGGAGAGAGGGATAGGAGGAGGGGGGGGATGGAGAGAGGGATAAGAGGAGGAAGGGGGATGGAGAGAGGGATAAGAGGAGGAGGAGGGGATGGAGAGAGGGATAAGAGGAGGAGGAGGGGATGGAGAGAGGGATAAGAGGAGGAGGAGGGGATGGAGAGAGGGATAAGGAGGAGGGGGGATGGAGAGAGGGATAAGAGGAGGAGGAGGGGATGGAGAGAGGGATAAGAGGAGGAGGAGGGGGATGGAGAGAGGGATAAGAGGAGGAGGGGGGGATGGAGAGAGGGATAAGAGCAGGGGGGGATGGAGAGGGGGATAAGAGGAGGAGGAGGGGATGGAGAGAGGGATAAGAGGAGGAGGGGGGATGGAGAGAGGGATAAGAGGAGGAGGGATGGAGGGAGAGAGAGGGATAAGAGGAGGAGGGGATGGAGAGAGGGATAAGAGGAGGAGGAGGAGGGGATGGAGAGAGGGATAAGAGGAGGAGGAGGGGATGGAGAGAGGGGATAAGAGGAGGGGGGATGGAGAGAGGGATAAGAGAGGAGGGGGGATGGAGAGAGGGATAAGAGGAGGAGGGGATGGAGAGAGGGATAAGAGGAGGAGGGGGGATGGAGAGAGGGATAAGAGGAGGAGGGGGGATGGAGAGAGGGATAAGAGGAGGAGGGGGATGGAGAGAGGGATAAGAGGAGGAGGAGGGGATGGAGAGAGGGATAGGAGGAGGGGGGATGGAGAGAGGGATATGAGGAAGGAGGGGGATGGAGAGAGGGATAAGAGGAGGAGGAGGGGATGGAGAGAGGGATAAGAGGAGGAGGAGGGGATGGAGAGAGGGATAAGAGGAGGGGGGATGGAGAGGGGGATAAGAGGAGGAGGGGATGGAGAGAGGGATAAGAGGAGGAGGGGGGATGGAGAGAGGGATAAGAGGAGGAGGAGGGGATGGAGAGAGGGATAAGAGGAGGAGGGGGGATGGAGAGAGGGATAAGAGGAGGAGGAGGAGGGGATGGAGAGAGGGATAAGAGGCGGAGGAGGGGATGGAGAGGGGGATAAGAGGAGGAGGGGGATGGAGAGAGGGATAAGAGGAGGAGGGGATGGAGAGAGGGATAAGAGGAGGAGGGGGGATGGAGAGAGGGATAAGAGGAGGAGGGGATGGAGAGAGGGATAAGAGGGAGGAGGGGGATGGAGAGAGGGATAAGAGGAGGAGGAGGAGGGGATGGAGAGAGGGATAAGAGGAGGAGGAGGGGATGGAGAGAGGGATAAGAGCAGGGGGGGATGGAGAGGGGGATAAGAGGAGGAGGAGGGGATGGAGAGAGGGATAAGAGGAGGAGGGGGGATGGAGAGAGGGATAAGAGGAGGAGGGGATGGAGAGAGGGATAAGAGGAGGGGGGATGGAGAGAGGGATAAGAGGAGGAGGAGGAGGGGATGGAGAGAGGGATAAGAGGAGGAGGGGATGGAGAGAGGGATAAGAGGAGGGGGTGATGGAGAGAGGATAAGAGGAGGGGGGATGGAGAGAGGGGATAAGAGGAGGAGGGGATGGAGAGAGGGATAAGAGGAGGAGGGGGATGGAGAGAGGGATAAGAGGAGGGGGGGATGGAGAGAGGGATAAGAGGAGGAGGGGGGATGGAGAGAGGGATAAGAGGAGGAGGGGGATGGAGACAGGGATAAGTTCAGGAGGGGGGGTGGAGAGAGGGATAAGAGGAGGAGGAGGAGGGGATGGAGAGAGGGATAAGAGGAGGAGGAGGGGATGGAGAGAGGGATAAGAGGAGGAGGGGGGATGGAGAGAGGGATAGGAGGAGGAGGGGGGATGGAGAGGGGGATAAGAGGAGGAGGGGGGGTGGAGTAGAGGGATAAGAGGAGGAGGGGGGATGGAGAGAGGGATAAGAGGTGGTGGGGGGATGGAGGGAGGGATAAGAGGAGGAGGGGGGATGGAGAGAGGGATAAGAGGAGGCGGGGGGGATGGAGAGAGGGATAAGAGGAGGCGGGGGAATGGAGAGAGGGATAAGAGGAGGAGGGGGGATGGAGAGAGGGATAAGAGGAGTAGGGGGGATGGAGAGAGGGATAGGAGGAGGAGGGGATGGAGAGAGGGATAAGAGCAGGGGGGGATGGAGAGGGGGCTAAGAGGAGGAGGAGGGGATGGAGAGAGGGATAAGAGGAGGAGGGGGGATGGAGAGAGGGATAAGAGGAGGAGGGGGGATGGAGAGAGGGATAAGAGGAGGGGGGATGGAGAGAGGGATAAGAGGAGGAGGGGGGATGGAGAGAGGGATAAGAGGAGGAGGGGGGATGGAGCGAGGGATAAGAGGAGGAGGAGGGGATGGAGAGAGGGATAAGAGGAGGAGGGGATGGAGAGAGGGATAAGAGGAGGAGTGGGGATGGAGAGAGGGATAAGAGGAGGAGGGGATGGAGAGAGGGATAAGAGGAGGAGGGGGGATGGAGAGAGGGATAAGAGGAGGAGGGGGGATGGAGAGAGGGATAAGAGGAGGAGGAGGGGATGGAGAGAGGGATAAGAGGAGGAGGGGATGGAGAGAGGGATAAGAGGAGGAGGAGGAGGGGATGGAGAGAGGGATAAGAGGAGGAGGAGGAGGGATGGAGAGAGGGATAAGAGGAGGAGGAGGGGATGGAGAGAGGGATAAGAGGAGGAGGGAGGGGATGGAGAGAGGGATAAGAGGAGGAGGGGATGGAGAGGGGGATAAGAGGAGGAGGGGATGGAGAGAGGGATAAGAGGAGGAGGGGGGATGGAGAGAGGGATAAGAGGAGGAGGGGATGGAGAGAGGGATAAGAGGAGGGGGGATGGAGAGAGGGATAAGAGGAGGAGGAGGAGGGGATGGAGAGAGGGATAAGAGGAGGAGGAGGGGATGGAGAGAGGGATAAGAGGAGGAGGAGGGGATGGAGAGAGGGATAAGAGGAGGGGGGATGGAGAGGGGGATAAGAGGAGGAGGGGATGGAGAGAGGGATAAGAGGAGGAGGGGGGATGGAGAGAGGGATAAGAGGAGGAGGGGGGATGGAGAGAGGGATAAGAGGAGTAGGGGGATGGAGAGAGGGATAAGAGGAGGAGGGGATGGAGAGAGGGATAAGAGGAGGAGGAGGGGATGGAGAGAGGGATAAGAGAGGAGGAGGGGATGGAGAGAGGGATAAGAGGAGGAGGAGGGGATGGAGAGAGGGATAAGAGGAGGAGGGGATGGAGAGAGGGATAAGAGGAGGGGGGATGGAGAGAGGGATAAGAGGAGGAGGGGGGATGGAGAGAGGGATAAGAGGAGGAGGGGATGGAGAGAGGGATAAGAGGAGGAGGGGGGATGGAGAGAGGGATAAGAGGAGGAGGGGGATGGAGAGAGGGATAAGAGGAGGAGGGGGATGGAGAGAGGGATAGAGGAGGAGGGGGATGGAGAGGGGGATAAGAGGAGGAGGAGGGGATGGAGAGAGGGATAAGAGGAGGAGGGGGGATGGAGAGAGGGATAAGAGGAGGAGGGGATGGAGAGAGGGATAAGAGGAAGGAGGGGGATGGAGAGAGGGATAAGAGGAGGAGGAGGAGGGGATGGAGAGAGGGATAAGAGGAGGAGGGGGGATGGAGAGAGGGATAAGAGGAGGAGGGGATGGAGAGAGGGATAAGAGGAGGAGGGGATGGAGAGAGGGATAAGAGGAGGAGGGGGATGGAGAGAGGGATAAGAGGAGGAGGGGGGATGGAGAGAGGGATAAGAGGAGGAGGAGGGGATGGAGAGAGGGATAAGAGGAGGGGGGGATGGAGAGAGGGATAAGAGGAGGAGGAGGAGGGATGGAGAGGGGGATAGAGGAGGAGGGAGGGGATGGAGAGAGGGATAAGAGGAGGAGGGGGATGGAGAGAGGGATAAGAGGAGGAGGGGATGGAGAGGGGGATAAGAGGAGGAGGGGGGATGGAGAGAGGGATAAGAGGAGGAGGGGGGATGGAGAGAGGGATAAGAGGAGGAGGGGGAATGGAGAGAGGGATAAGAGGAGGAGGGGGGATGGAGAGAGGGATAAGAGGAGGAGGAGGGGATGGAGAGAGGGATAAGAGGAGGCGGGGGAATGGAGAGAGGGATAAGAGGAGGAGGGGATGGAGAGAGGGATAAGAGGAGGAGGGATGGAGAGAGGGATAAGAGGAGGAGGGGGGATGGAGAGAGTGATAAGAGGAGGAGGGGGGCTGGAGAGAGGATAAGAGGAGGAGGAGGGGGGATGGAGAGAGGGATAAGAGGAGGAGGGGATGGAGAGAGGGATAAGAGGAGGAGGGGGGATGGAGAGAGGGATAAGAGGAGGAGGGGATGGAGAGAGGGATAAGAGGAGGAGGGGGGATGGAGAGAGGGATAAGAGGAGGAGGAGGGGGGATGGAGAGAGGGATAAGAGGAGGAGGGGATGGAGAGAGGGATAAGAGGAGGAGGGGGGATGGAGAGAGGGGTAGGAGGAGGAGGGGGATGGAGCGAGGGATAGGAGGAGGAGGGGGGATGGAGAGAGGGATAAGAGGAGGAGGGGGGATGGAGAGAGGGATAAGAGGAGGAGGGGGGATGGAGAGAGGGATAAGAGGAGGAGGGGGGATGGAGAGAGGGATAGAGGAGGAGGAGGGGATGGAGAGAGGGATAAGAGGAGGAGGGGATGGAGAGAGGGATAAGAGGAGGAGGGGATGGAGAGAGGGATAAGAGGAGGAGGAGGGGATGGAGAGAGGGATAGGAGGAGGAGGAGGGGATGGAGAGAGGGATAGGAGGAGGGGGAGGGGATGGAGAGGGATAAGAGGAGGAGGGGGGATGGAGAGAGGGATAAGAGGAGGAGGGGATGGAGAGAGGGATAAGAGGAGGAGGAGGGGGGATGGAGAGAGGGATAAGAGGAGGCGGAGGGGATGGAGAGAGGGCTAGGAGGAGGTGGGGGGATGGAGAGAGGGATAGGAGGAGGAGGGGGGATGGAGAGAGGGATAAGAGGCGGAGGAGGGGATGGAGAGAGGGATAAGAGGCGGAGGGGGGGATGGAGAGAGGGATAAGAGGACGCGGTGGGGGATGGAGAGAGGGATAAGAGGAGGAGGAGGGGGGATGGAGAGAGGGGTAAGAGGAGGAGGAGGGGATGGAGAGAGGGATAAGAGGAGGGGGAGGGGGGATGGAGAGAGGGATAAGAGGAGGAGGGGTATGGAGAGAGGGATAAGAGGAGGAGGAGGGGGGATGGAGAGAGGGATAAGAGGAGGAGGAGGGGATGGAGAGAGGGATAAGAGGAGGAGGGGGGGATGGAGAGAGGGATAAGAGGAGGAGGAGGGGATGGAGAGAGGGATAAGAGAAGGAGGGGGGATGGAGAGAGGGATAAGAGGAGGAGGGGGATGGAGAGAGGGATAAGAGGAGGAGGGGATGGAGAGAGGGATAAGAGGAGGAGGGGGGATGGAGAGAGGGATAAGAGGAGGAGGGGATGGAGAGAGGGATAAGAGGAGGAGGGGGATGGAGAGAGGGATAAGGAGGAGGAGGGGGGATGGAGAGAGGGATAAGAGGAGGAGGGGGGATGGAGAGAGGGATAAGAGGCGGTGGGGGATGGAGAGAGGGATAAGAGGCGGAGGGGGGATGGAGAGAGGGATAAGAGCAGGAGGGGGGATGGAGAGAGGGATAAGAGGAGGGGGGATGGAGAGAGGGATAAGAGGAGGAGGGGATGGAGAGAGGGATAAGAGGAGGAGGGGGGATGGAGAGAGGGATAAGAGGAGGAGGAGGGGGGATGGAGAGAGGGATAAGAGGAGGAGGGGATGGAGAGAGGGATAAGAGGAGGAGGGGATGGAGAGAGGGATAAGAGGAGGAGGGGGGATGGAGAGAGGGATAAGAGGAGGAGGGGATGGAGAGAGGGATAAGAGGAGGAGGGGATGGAGAGAGGGATAGGAGGAGGAGGGGAGATGGAGAGAGGGGTAGGAGGAGGAGGAGGGGGATGGAGAGAGGGGTAGGAGGAGGAGGGATGGAGAGAGGGATAAGAGGAGGAGGGGGGATGGAGAGAGGGATAAGAGGAGGAGGGGGGGATGGAGAGAGGGATAAGAGGAGGAGGGGGGATGGAGAGAGGGATAAGAGGAGGAGGAGGGGATGGAGAGAGGGATAGGAGGAGGAGGGGATGGAGAGAGGGATAAGAGGAGGAGGGGGGATGGAGAGAGGGATAAGAGGAGGAGGAGGGGATGGAGAGAGGGATAAGAGGAGGAGGGGATGGAGAGAGGGATAAGAGGAGGAGGAGGGGATGGAGAGAGGGATAGGAGGAGGTGGAGGGGATGGAGAGAGGGATAAGAGGAGGTGGGGGTATGGAGAGAGGAATAAGAGGAGGAGGAGGGGGGATGGAGAGAGGGATAAGAGGAGGAGGGGATGGAGAGAGGGATAAGAGGAGGAGGGGATGGAGAGAGGGATAAGAGGAGGAGGGGGGATGGAGAGAGGGATAAGAGGAGGAGGGGGATCGAGAGAGGGATAGGAGGAGGAGGAGGGGATGGAGAGAGGGATAGAGGAGGAGGGGGGATGGAGAGAGGGATAAGAGGAGGAGGGGGGATGGAGAGAGGGATAAGAGGAGGAGGGGGGATGGAGAGAGGGATAAGAGGAGGAGGGGGGATGGAGAGAGGGATAAGAGGCGGAGGGGGATGGAGAGAGGGATAAGTTCAGGAGGAGGGGATGGAGAGAGGGATAAGAGGAGGAGGAGGGGATGGAGAGAGGGATAGGAGGAGGAGGGGGGGATGGAGAGAGGGATAAGAGGAGGAGGGGGGATGGAGAGAGGGATAAGAGGAGGAGGGGGGATGGAGAGGGGGATAAGAGGAGGAAGGACAGATGGAGAGAGGGATAAGAGGAGGAGGAGGGGATGGAGACAGGGATAAGTGCAGGAGGGGGGATGGAGAGAGGGATAAGAGGAGGAGGAGGGGATGGAGAGAGGGATAAGAGGAGGAGGGGGGGATGGAGAGAGGGATAAGAGGAGGAGGAGGGGATGGAGAGAGGGATAAGAGGAGGAGGGGATGGAGAGAGGGATAAGAGGAGGAGGGGATGGAGAGAGGGATAAGAGGAGGAGGGGATGGAGAGAGGGATAAGAGGAGGAGGGGGGATGGAGAGAGGGATAAGAGGAGGAGGGGATGGAGAGAGAGAGGAGGAGGGGATGGAGAGAGGGATAAGAGGAGGAGGGGGGATGGAGAGAGGGATAAGAGGAGGAGGAGGGGATGGAGAGAGGGATAAGAGGAGGAGGAGGGGATGGAGAGAGGGATAAGAGGAGGAGGAGGGGATGGAGAGAGGGATAAGAGGAGGAGGAGGGGATGGAGAGAGGGATAAGAGGAGGAGGGGGGATGGAGAGAGGGATAGGAGGAGGAGGGGATGGAGAGAGGGATAAGAGGAGGAGGGGATGGAGAGAGGGATAAGAGGAGGAGGGGGGATGGAGAGAGGGATAAGAGGAGGAGGGGGATGGAGAGAGGGATAAGAGGAGGAGGGGATGGAGAGAGGGATAAGAGGAGGAGGGGGGATGGAGAGAGGGATAAGAGGAGGAGGGGGGATGGAGAGAGGGATAAGAGGAGGAGGAGAGGATGGAGAGAGGGATAAGAGGAGGAGGGGGGATGGAGAGGGATAAGAGGAGGAGGGGGATGGAGAGAGGGATAAGAGGAGGAGGGGGGATGGAGAGAGGGATAAGAGGAGGAGGGGGGATGGAGAGAGGGATAAGAGGAGGAAGGGGGATGGAGAGAGGGATAAGAGGAGGAGGGGGGATGGAGAGAGGGATAAGAGGAGGAGGGGGATGGAGAGAGGGATAAGAGGAGGAGGGGGATGGAGAGAGGGATAAGAGGAGGAGGGGGATGGAGAGAGGGATAAGAGGAGGAGGAGGGGATGGAGAGAGGGATAAGAGGAGGAGGAGGGGATGGAGAGAGGGATAAGAGGAGGAGGGGATGGAGAGAGGGATAAGAGGAGGGAGGGATGGAGAGAGGGATAAGAGGAGGAGGGGATGGAGAGAGGGATAAGAGGAGGAGGGGATGGAGAGAGGGATAAGAGGAGGAGGAGGGGATGGAGAGAGGGATAAGAGGAGGAGGGGGGATGGAGAGAGGGATAAGAGGAGGAGGGGGGATGGAGAGAGGGATAAGAGGAGGAGGAGGAGGGGATGGAGAGAGGGATAAGAGGAGGAGGGGGATGGAGAGAGGGATAAGAGGAGGAGGGGGGATGGAGAGAGGGATAAGAGGAGGAGGGGGGATGGAGAGAGGGATAAGAGGAGGAGGGGGATGGAGAGAGGGATAAGAGGAGGAGGGGATGGAGAGAGGGATAAGAGGAGGAGGGGATGGAGAGAGGGATAAGAGGAGGAGGAGGGGATGGAGAGAGGGATAAGAGGAGGAGGAGGGGATGGAGAGGGATAAGAGGAGGAGGGGATGGAGAGAGGGATAAGAGGAGGAGGGGGATGGAGAGAGGGATAAGAGGAGGAGGGGGGATGGAGAGAGGGATAAGAGGAGGAGGGGATGGAGAGAGGGATAAGAGGAGGAGGGGGGATGGAGAGAGGGATAAGAGGAGGAGGGGGGATGGAGAGAGGGATAAGAGGAGGAGGGGGATGGAGAGAGGGATAAGAGGAGGAGGGGGGATGGAGAGAGGGATAAGAGGAGGAGGAGGGATGGAGAGAGGGATAAGAGGAGGAGGGGGGATGGAGAGAGGGATAAGAGGAGGAGGGGGGATGGAGAGAGGGATAAGAGGAGGAGGGGGGATGGAGAGAGGGATAAGAGGAGGAGGGGGATGGAGAGAGGGATAAGAGGAGGAGGGGGATGGAGAGAGGGATAAGAGGAGGAGGGGGGATGGAGAGAGGGATAAGAGGAGGAGGGGGGATGGAGAGAGGGATAAGAGGAGGAGGGGGATGGAGAGAGGGATAAGAGGAGGAGGGGGGATGGAGAGAGGGATAAGAGGAGGAGGGGGGATGGAGAGAGGGATAAGAGGAGGAGGGGGGATGGAGAGAGGGATAAGAGGAGGAGGGGGGATGGAGAGAGGGATAAGAGGAGGGGGGATGGAGAGAGGGATAAGAGGAGGAGGGGGGATGGAGAGAGGGATAAGAGGAGGAGGGGATGGAGAGAGGGATAAGAGGAGGAGGGGGGATGGAGAGAGGGATAAGAGGAGGAGGGGGGATGGAGAGAGGGATAAGAGGAGGAGGGGGATGGAGAGAGGGATAAGAGGAGGAGGGGGGATGGAGAGAGGGATAAGAGGAGGAGGGGGGATGGAGAGAGGGATAAGAGGAGGAGGGGGGATGGAGAGAGGGATAAGAGGAGGAGGGGATGGAGAGAGGGATAAGAGGAGGAGGGGGATGGAGAGAGGGATAAGAGGAGGAGGGGGATGGAGAGAGGGATAAGAGGAGGAGGGGGGATGGAGAGAGGGATAAGAGGAGGAGGGGGGATGGAGAGAGGGATAAGAGGAGGAGGGGGATGGAGAGAGGGATAAGAGGAGAAGGGGGGGATGGAGAGAGGGATAAGAGGAGGAGGGGATGGAGAGAGGGATAAGAGGAGGAGGGGGATGGAGAGAGGGATAAGAGGAGGAGGGGATGGAGAGAGGGATAAGAGGAGGAGGGGATGGAGAGAGGGATAAGAGGAGGAGGGGGGATGGAGAGAGGGATAAGAGGAGGAGGGGGATGGAGAGAGGGATAAGAGGAGGAGGGGGGATGGAGAGAGGGATAAGAGGAGGAGGGGGATGGAGAGAGGGATAAGAGGAGGAGGGGGATGGAGAGAGGGATAAGAGGAGGAGGGGATGGAGAGAGGGATAAGAGGAGGAGGGGGGATGGAGAGAGGGATAAGAGGAGGAGGGGGGATGGAGAGAGGGATAAGAGGAGGAGGAGAGGATGGAGAGAGGGATAAGAGGAGGAGGGGGATGGAGAGAGGGATAAGAGGAGGAGGGGGGATGGAGAGAGGGATAAGAGGAGGAGGGGGATGGAGAGAGGGATAAGAGGAGGAGGGGATGGAGAGAGGGATAAGAGGAGGAGGGGGGATGGAGAGAGGGATAAGAGGAGGAGGGGATGGAGAGAGGGATAAGAGGAGGAGGGGGATGGAGAGAGGGATAAGAGGAGGAGGAGGGGATGGAGAGAGGGATAAGAGGAGGAGGGGGATGGAGAGAGGGATAAGAGGAGAAGGGGGGGATGGAGAGAGGGATAAGAGGAGGAGGGGGATGGAGAGAGGGATAAGAGGAGGAGGGGATGGAGAGAGGGATAAGAGGAGGAGGAGGGATGGAGAGAGGGATAAGAGGAGGAGGAGGGATGGAGAGAGGGATAAGAGGAGGAGGGGATGGAGAGAGGGATAAGAGGAGGAGGAGGGGATGGAGAGAGGGATAAGAGGAGGAGGGGGGATGGAGAGAGGGATAAGAGGAGGAGGGGGGATGGGAGAGAGGGATAAGAGGAGGAGGGGGGATGGAGAGAGGGATAAGAGGAGGAGGGGGGATGGAGAGAGGGATAAGAGGAGGAGGGGATGGAGAGAGGGATAAGAGGAGGAGGGGATGGAGAGAGGGATAAGAGGAGGAGGGGGGATGGAGAGAGGGATAAGAGGAGGAGGGGGGATGGAGAGAGGGATAAGAGGAGGAGGGGGGATGGAGAGAGGGATAAGAGGAGGAGGGGATGGAGAGAGGGATAAGAGGAGGAGGGGATGGAGAGAGGGATAAGAGGAGGAGGGGGGATGGAGAGAGGGATAAGAGGAGGAGGGGGGATGGAGAGAGGGATAAGAGGAGGAGGGGATGGAGAGAGGGATAAGAGGAGGAGGGGATGGAGAGAGGGATAAGAGGAGGAGGGGGGATGGAGAGAGGGATAAGAGGAGGAGGGGGATGGAGAGAGGGATAAGAGGAGGAGGGGGATGGAGAGAGGGATAAGAGGAGGAGGGGGATGGAGAGAGGGATAAGAGGAGGAGGGGGGATGGAGAGAGGGATAAGAGGAGGAGGGGGATGGAGAGAGGGATAAGAGGAGGAGGGGATGGAGAGAGGGATAAGAGGAGGAGGGGGATGGAGAGAGGGATAAGAGGAGGAGGGGGGATGGAGAGAGGGATAAGAGGAGGAGGGGATGGAGAGAGGGATAAGAGGAGGAGGAGGGGATGGAGAGAGGGATAAGAGGAGGAGGGGGGATGGAGAGAGGGATAAGAGGAGGAGGGGGATGGAGAGAGGGATAAGAGGAGGAGGGGGATGGAGAGAGGGATAAGAGGAGGAGGGGGATGGAGAGAGGGATAAGAGGAGGAGGGGGGATGGAGAGAGGGATAAGAGGAGGAGGGGATGGAGAGAGGGATAAGAGGAGGAGGGGATGGAGAGAGGGATAAGAGGAGGAGGGGGATGGAGAGAGGGATAAGAGGAGGAGGGGATGGAGAGAGGGATAAGAGGAGGAGGGATGGAGAGAGGGATGGAGAGAGGGATAAGAGGAGGGGGGATGGAGAGAGGGATAAGAGGAGGAGGGTATGGAGAGAGGAGAAGAGGAGGGGGGATGGAGAGAGGGATAAGAGGAGGAGGGGGGATGGAGAGAGGGATAAGAGGAGGAGGGGATGGAGAGAGGGATAAGAGGAGGAGGAGGGGATGGAGAGAGGGATAGGAGGAGGGGGGATGGAGAGAGGGATAGGAGGAGGGGGGATGGAGAGGGATGAGAGGAGGAGGGGGATGGAGAGAGGGATAAGAGGAGGAGGGGGGATGGAGAGAGGGATAAGAGGAGGAGGGGGGGATGGAGAGAGGGATAAGAGGAGGGGGGATGGAGAGAGGGATAAGAGGAGGAGGGGGGATGGAGAGAGGGATAAGAGGAGGAGGGGGGATGGAGAGAGGGATAAGAGGAGGAGGGGGGATGGAGAGAGGGATAAGAGGAGGAGGAGGGATGGAGAGAGGGATAGGAGGAGGTGGAGGGGATGGAGAGGGGGATAAGAGGAGGAGGAGGGGATGGAGAGAGGGATAAGAGGAGGAGGGCGATGGAGAGAGGGATAAGAGGAGGAGGGGGGATGGAGAGAGGGATAAGAGGAGGAGGGGATGGAGAGAGGTATAAGAGGAGGAGGAGGGGATGGAGAGAGGGATAGGAGGAGGGGGGATGGAGAGAGGGATAGGAAGAGGGGGGATGGAGAGAGGGATAAGAGGAGGAGGAGGGGATGGAGAGAGGGATAAGAGGAGGAGGAGGGGGGATGGAGAGAGGGATAAGAGGAGGGGCGGATGGAGAGAGGGATAAGAGGAGGAGGGGGGATGGAGAGAGGGATAAGAGGAGGAGGGGGGATGGAGAGAGGGATAAGAGGAGGAGGGGGGATGGAGAGAGGGATAGGAGGAGGAGGGGATGGAGAGAGGGATAGGAGGAGGAGGGAAAGAACGAATGGAGAGAGGGGATAGGAGGAGGAGGGTATGGCGAGAGGGAGAAGAGGAGGAGGGGATGGAGAGAGGGATAAGCGGAGGAGGGGGATGGAGAGAGGGGTAAGAGGAGGGGGGATGGACAGGGGGATATGAGGAGGAGGAGGGGATGGAGAGAGCGATAAGAGGAGGAGGGGGGATGGAGAGAGGGATAAGAGGAGGAGGGGATGGAGAGAGGGATAAGAGGAGGAGGGGATGGAGAGAGGGATAAGAGGAGGAGGGGATGGAGAGAGGGATAAGAGGAGGAGGGGATGGAGAGAGGGATAAGAGGAGGAGGGGGGATGGAGAGAGGGATAAGAGGAGGAGGGGGAATGGAGAGAGGGATAGGAGGAGGAGGAGGGGGTGGAGAGAGGGAAAAGAAGAGGAGGGGGGATGGAGAGAGGGATAAGAGGAGGAGGAGGGGATTATGAGAGGGATAAGAGGAGGAGGAGGGGGTGGAGAGAGGGATAAGAGGAGGAGTAGGGGATGGAGAGAGGGATAAGAAGAGGAGGGGGGATGGAGAGATGGATAAGAGGGAGGAGGGGGGATGGAGAGAGGGATAAGAGGAGGAGGAGGCGATGGAGAGAGGGATAAGAGGAGGAGGGGGGATGGAGAGAGGGATAAGAGGAGGAGGGGGGATGGAGAGAGGGATAAGAGGAGGAGGGGGGATGGAGAGAGGGATATGAGGAGGAGGGGGGATGGAGAGAGGGATAAGAAGAGGAGAGGGATGGAGAGAGGGATAAGAGGAGGAGGGGGGATGGAGAGAGGCATATGAGGATGAGGAGGGGGTTGAGAGAGGGATAAGAGGAGGAGGAGGGATGGAGAGAGGGATAAGAGGAGGAGGGGTGATGGAGAGAGGGATATGAGGATGAGGAGGGGGTGGAGAGAGGGATAAGAGGAGGAGGAGGGGATGGAGAGAGGGATAAGAGGAGGAGGAGGGGGTGGAGAGAGGGATAAGAGGAGGAGGAGGGGATGAAGAGAGGGATAAGAAGAGGAGGGGATGGAGAGAGGGATAAGAAAAGGAGGGGGGATGGAGAGAGGGATAAGAGGAGGAGGGGGGATGGAGAGAGGGATATGAGGAGGAGGAGGGGGTGGAGAGAGGGATAAGAGGAGGAGGGGATGGAGAGAGGGATAAGAGGAGGAGGGGGATGGAGAGAGGGATAAGAGGAGGAGGGGATGGAGAGAGGGATAAGAGGAGGGGGGGTGGAGAGAGGGATAAGAGGAGGGGGGATGGAGAGAGGGCTAAGAGGAGGAGGAGGGGATGGAGAGAGGGATAAGAGGAGGAGGGGATGGAGAGAGGGATAAGAGGAGGGGGGATGGAGAGAGGGATAAGAGGAGGGGGGATGGAGAGAGGGATAAGAGGAGGAGGGGATGGAGAGAGGGATAAGAGGAGGAGGAGGGGATGGAGAGAGGGATAAGAGGCGGAGGAGGGGATGGAGAGAGGGATAAGAGGAGAATCGGGGATGGAGAGAGGGATAAGAGGAGAAGGGGGGATGGAGAGAGGGATAAGAGGAGGAGGGGGGATCGAGAGAGGGATAAGTGGAGGAGGTGGGATGGAGAGAGGGATAAGAGGAGGAGGGGGGATGGAGAGAGGGATAAGAAGAGGAGGGTGATGGAGAGAGGGGATAAGAGGAGGTGGGGATGGAGAGGGGGATAAGTGGAGGAGGAGGGGATGGAGAGAGGGATAAGAGGAGAAGGGGGGATGGAGAGAGAGATAAGAGGAGAAGGGGGGATGGAGAGAGGGATAAGATGAGGAGGGGGGATGGAGAGAGGGATAAGAGGAGGAGGGGGGATGGAGAGAGGGATAAGAGGAGGAGGGGATGGAGAGAGGGATAAGAGGAGGGGTGGATGGAGAGGGGGATAAGAGGAGGGGGGGTGGAGAGAGGGATAAGAGGAGGAGGGGATGGAGAGAGGGATAAGAGGAGGAGGAGGGGATGGAGAGAGGGATAAGAGGAGGAGGGGATGGAGAGAGGGATAAGAGGAGGGGGGATGGAGAGAGGGATAAGAGGAGGGGGGATGGAGAGAGGGATAAGAGGAGGAGGGGATGGAGAGAGGGATAAGAGGAGGAGGAGGGGATGGAGAGAGGGATAAGAGGAGGAGGAGGGGATGGGATGGAGAGGGATAAGAGGAGAATCGGGGATAGAGAGAGGGATAAGAGGAGAAGGGGGGATGGAGAGAGGGATAAGAGGAGGAGGGGGGGATGGAGAGAGGGATAAGTGGAGGAGGTGGGATGGGTGAGGAGAGGGATAAGAGGAGGAGGTGGGGATGGAGAGAGGGATAAGACGAGGAGGGTGATGGAGAGAGGGATAAGAGGAGGGGGGGTGGAGAGAGGGATAAGAGGAGGGGGGATGGAGAGAGAGGGATAAGAGGAGGAGGAGGGGATGGAGAGAGGGATAAGAGGAGGAGGGGATGGAGAGAGGGATAAGAGGAGGGGGGATGGAGAGAGGGATAAGAGGAGGGGGGATGGAGAGAGGGATAAGAGGAGGAGGGGATGGAGAGAGGGATAAGAGGAGGAGGAGGGGATGGAGAGAGGGATAAGAGGAGGAGGAGGGGATGGAGAGAGGGATAAGAGGAGAATCGGGGATAGAGAGAGGGATAAGAGGAGAAGGGGGGATGGAGAGAGGGATAAGAGGAGGAGGGGGGATGGAGAGAGGGATAAGTGGAGGAGGTGGGATGGAGAGAGGGATAAGAGGAGGAGGGGGGATGGAGAGAGGGATAAGAAGAGGAGGGTGATGGAGGGAGAGGGGATAAGAGGAGGTGGGGGTGGAGAGGGGGATAAGTGGAGGAGGAGGGGATGGAGAGAGGGATAAGAGGATGGGGGATGGAGAGAGGGATAAGAGGAGGGGGGATGGAGAGAGGGATAAGAGGAGGAGGGGGATGGAGAGAGGGATAAGAGGAGGAGGAGGGGATGGAGAGAGGGATAAGAGGAGGAGGAGGGGATGGAGAGAGGGATAAGAGGAGGAGGATGGGGATGGAGAGAGGGATAAGAGGAGAAGCGGGGATGGAGAGAGGGATAAGAGGAGGAGGGGGGATGGAGAGAGGGATAAGTGGAGGAGGTGGGATGGAGAGAGGGATAAGAGGAGGAGGGGGGATGGAGAGAGGGATAAGAAGAGGAGGGTGATGGAGAGAGGGATAAGAGGAGGTGGGGATGGAGAGGGGGATAAGTGGAGGAGGAGGGGATGGAGAGAGGGATAAGAGGAGGAGGGGGGATGGAGAGAGGGATAAGAGGAGGAGGGGATGGAGAGAGGGATAAGAGGAGGAGGGGATGGAGAGAGGGATAAGAGGAGGGGGGATGGAGAGAGGGATAAGAGGAGGGGGGATGGAGAGAGGGATAAGAGGAGGGGGGATGGAGAGAGGGATAAGAGGAGGAGGGGATGGAGAGAGGGATAAGAGGAGGAGGAGGAGATGGATAGAGGGATAAGAGGAGGGAGGGGAGGGGGGATGGAGAGAGGGATAAGAGGAGGAGGAGGAGATGGATAGAGGGATAAGAGGAGGAGGAGGGGATGGAGGGAGGGATAAGAGGAGGAGGGGATGGAGAGAGGATTAAGAGGAGGAGGAGGAGGGGATGGAGAGAGGGATAAGAGGAGGAGGAGGGGATGGAGAGAGGGATAAGAGGAGGAGGAGGGGATGGAGAGAGGGATAAGAGGAGGAGGGGATGGAGAGAGGGATAAGAGGAAGAGGGGGGATGGAGAGAGGGATAAGAAGAGGAGGGGGGATGGAGAGAGGGATAATAGGGGGAGGGGGGATGAAGAGATTGATAAGAGGAGGAGGGGGGGATGGAGAGATGGATAAGAGGAGGAGGGGGGATGGAGAGAGGGATAAGAGGAGGGGGGATGGAGAGAGGGATAAGAGGAGGAGGGGATGGAGAGAGGGGTAGGAGGAGGAGGGGATGGAGAGAGGGATAGGAGGAGGAGGGGGGATGGAGAGAGGGGATAGAGGAGGAGGAGGGGATGGAGAGAGGGATAAGAGGAGGAGGGGATGGAGAGAGGGATAAGAGGAGGAGGGGGATGGAGAGAGGGATAAGAGGAGGAGGGGGGATGGAGAGAGGGATAAGAGGGGGAGGGGGGATGGAGAGGGGGATAAGAGGAGGAGGAGGGGATTATGAGAGGGATAAGAGGAGGAGGAGGGGTGGAGAGAGGGATAAGAGGAGGAGTAGGGGATGGAGAGAGGGATAAGAGGAGGAGGGGGGATGCAGAGAGGGATAAGAGGAGGAGGGGGATGGAGAGAGGGATATCAGGAGGGGGAGGGGGAGGGAGAGAGGGATAAGAGGAGGAGGAGGCGATGGAGAGAGGGATAAGAGGAGGGGGAGGGGAGGGAGAGAGGGATAAGAGGAGGAGGGGGGATGGAGAGAGGGATAAGAGGAGGAGGGGGATGGAGAGAGGGATAAGAGGAGGAGGGGGATGGAGCGAGGGATATGAGGAGGAGGGGGGATGGAGAGAGGGATAAGAGGAGGAGGGGGATGGAGAGAGGGATAAGAGGAGGAGGGGGATGGAGAGAGGGATAAGAGGGGGAGGAGGGGGATGGAGAGGGGGATAAGAGGAGGAGGAGGGGAGGGATGAGAGGGATAACAGGAGGAGGAGGGGGATGGAGAGAGGGATAAGAGGAGGAGTAGGGGATGCAGAGAGGGATAAGAGGAGGAGGGGGGATGCAGAGATGGATAAGAGGAGGAGGGGGATGGAGAGAGGGATAACAGGAGGAGGAGGGGATGGAGAGAGGGATAAGAGGAGGAGGGGGCGATGGAGAGAGGGATAAGAGGAGGAGGGGGGATGGAGAGAGGGATAAGAGGAGGAGGGGGGATGGAGAGAGGGATAAGAGGAGGAGGGGGGGATGGAGAGAGGGATAAGAGGAGGAGGGGGGATGGAGAGAGGGATATGAGGAGGAGGAGGGGATGGAGAGAGGGATAAGAAGAGGAGGGGGGATGGAGAGAGGGATAAGAGGAGGAGGAGGCGATGGAGAGAGGGATAAGAGGAGGAGGGGGGATGGAGAGAGGGATAAGAGGAGGAGGAGGGGATGGAGAGAGGGATAAGAGGAGGAGGGGGGATGGAGAGAGGGATAAGAGGAGGAGGGGGATGGAGAGAGGGATATCAGGAGGAGGAGGGGGATGGAGAGAGGGATAAGAGGAGGAGGAGGCGATGGAGAGAGGGATAGGAGGAGGAGGGGGGATGGAGAGAGGGATAAGAGGAGGAGGGGGGATGGAGAGAGGGATATGAGGAGGAGGGGGGATGGAGAGAGGGATATGAGGAGGAGGAGGGGATGGAGAGAGGGATATGAAGAGGGGGGATGGAGCGAGGGATAAGAGGAGGAGGGGGGATGGAGAGAGGCATATGAGGATGAGGAGGGGGTGGAGAGAGGGATAAGAGGAGGAGGAGGGATGGAGAGAGGGATAAGAGGAGGAGGGGTGATGGAGAGAGGGATATGAGGAGGAGGAGGGGGTGGAGAGAGGGATATGAGGAGGAGGAGGGGATGGAGAGAGGGATAAGAGGAGGAGGAGGGGGTGGAGAGAGGGATAAGAGGAGGAGGAGGAGGGGATGAAGAGAGGGATAAGAAGAGGAGGGGATGGAGAGAGGGATAAGAAAAGGAGGGGGGATGGAGAGAGGGATAAGAGGAGGAGGGGGGATGGAGAGAGGGATAAGAGGAGGAGGGGATGGAGAGAGGGATAAGAAAAGGAGGGGGGATGGAGAGAGGGATAAGAGGAGGAGGGGGGATGGAGAGAGGGATAAGAGGAGGAGGGGGGATGGAGAGAGGGATAAGAGGAGGAGGGGGGATGGAGAGAGGGATAAGAGGTGGAGGGGATGGAGAGAGGGATAAGAGGAGGAGGAGGGGATGGAGAGAGGGATAAGAGGAGAAGGGGGGATGGAGAGAGGATAAGAGGAGAAGGGGGGATGGAGAGAGGGATAAGATGAGGAGGGGGGATGGAGAGAGGGATAAGAGGAGGAGGGGGGATGGAGAGAGGGATAAGAGGAGGAGGGGATGGAGAGAGGGATAAGAGGAGGGGTGGATGGAGAGGGGGATAAGAGGAGGAGGAGGGGATGGAGAGAGGGATAAGAGGAGGAGGGGGATGGAGAGAGGGATAATAGGAGGAGGGGATGGAGAGAGGGATAAGAGGAGGGGGGGTGGAGAGAGGGATAAGAGGAGGGGGGATGGAGAGAGGGATAAGAGGAGGAGGAGGGGATGGAGAGAGGGATAAGAGGAGGAGGGGATGGAGAGAGGGATAAGAGGAGGGGGATGGAGAGAGGGATAAGAGGGGGGATGGAGAGAGGGATAAGAGGAGGAGGGGATGGAGAGAGGGATAAGAGGAGAAGGGGGGATGGAGAGAGGGATAAGAGGAGGAGGGGGGATGGAGAGAGGGATAAGTGGAGGAGGTGGGATGGAGAGAGGGATAAGAGGAGGAGGGGGGATGGAGAGAGGGATAAGAGGAGGAGGGGGGATGGAGAGAGGGATAAGAAGAGGAGGGTGATGGAGAGAGGGATAAGAGGAGGTGGGGATGGAGAGGGGGATAAGTGGAGGAGGTGGGGATGGAGAGGGGGATAAGTGGAGGAGGAGGGGATGGAGAGAGGGATAAGAGGAGGAGGGGGGATGGAGAGAGGGATAAGAGGAGGAGGGGATGGAGAGAGGGATAAGAGGAGGGGGGATGGAGAGAGGGATAAGAGGAGGAGGAGGGGATGGAGAGAGGGATAAGAGGAGGAGGGGATGGAGAGAGGGATAAGAGGAGGGGGGATGGAGAGAGGGATAAGAGGAGGGGGGGATGGAGAGAGGGATAAGAGGAGGAGGGGATGGAGAGAGGGATAAGAGGAGGAGGGGATGGAGAGAGGGATAAGAGGAGGAGGAGGGGAGGGGATGGGGAGGGGTGGAGAGGGATAAGAGGAGGGGGGATGGAGAGGGATAAGGAGGAGGGGAGGGGGGATAGAGGAGGGATAGAGGAGGAGGAGGAAATGGATAGAGGGATAAGAGGAGGAGGAGGGGATGGAGGGAGGGATAAGAGGAGGAGGGGATGGAGAGAGGGATAAGAGGAGGAGGAGGGGATGGAGAGAGGGATAAGAGGAGGAGGGGATGGAGAGAGGGATAAGAGGAAGAGGGGGGATGGAGAGGGATAAGAAGAGGAGGGGGGATGGAGAGAGGGATAAGAGGGGGAGGGGGGATGGAGAGAGGGATAAGAGGAGGAGGAGGGGGGATGGAGAGAGGGATAAGAGGAGGAGGGGGGATGGAGAGGGATAGGAGGAGGAGGGGTGGAGAGAGGGATAGGAGGAGGAGGGATGGAGAGAGGGATAAGAGGAGTAGGGGTGGAGAGAGGGATAAGAGGAGGTGGGGGGATGGAGAGAGGGATAAGAGGAGGGGGGATGGAGAGAGGGATAAGAGGAGGAGGAGGGATGGAGAGAGGGATAAGAGGAGGAGGGGGGATGGAGAGAGGGATAAGAGGAGGAGGGGGGGGATGGAGAGAGGGATAAGAGGAGGAGGGGATGGAGAGAGGGATAAGAGGAGTAGGGGATGGAGAGAGGGATAAGAGGAGGTGGGGGGATGGAGAGAGGGATAAGAGGAGGATGAGGGGGGATGGAGAGGGGATAAGAGGAGGAGGGGATGATAGAGGAATAAGAGGAGGAGGGGATGGAGAGAGGGATAAGAGGAGAAGGGGGGATGGAGACAGTGATAAGAGCAGGAGGGGGGATGGAGAGAGGGATAAGAGGAGAAGGGGGGATGGAGAGAGGGATAAGAGCAGGAGGGGGGATGGAGAGAGGGATAAGAGAAGGAGGGGGGATGGAGAGAGGGATAAGAGGAGGAGGGGGGATGGAGAGAGGGATAAGAGGAGGAGGAGGGGGGATGGAGAGAGGGATAAGAGGAGGAGCTGATGGATAGAGGGATAAGAGGAGGAGGGGATGGAGAGAGGGATAAGAGGAGGTGGGGGGATGGAGAGAGGGATAAGAGGAGGAGGGGGGATGGAGAGAGGGATAAGAGGAGGAGGGGATGGAGAGAGGGATAAGAGGAGGGGTGGATGGAGAGGGGGATAAGAGGAGGAGGAGGGGATGGAGAGAGGGATAAGAGGAGGAGGGGATGGAGAGAGGGATAAGAGGAGAAGGGGGGATGGAGAGAGGGATAAGAGGAGGAGGGGGATGGAGAGAGGGATAAGAGGAGGAGGGGATGGAGAGAGGGATAAGAGGAGGGGTGGATGGAGAGAGGGATAAGAGGAGGAGGAGGGGATGGAGAGAGGGATAAGAGGAGGAGGGGGATGGAGAGAGGGATAAGAGGAGGAGGGGATGGAGAGAGGGATAAGAGGAGGAGGGGATGGAGAGAGGGATAAGAGGAGGGGGGGTGGAGAGAGGGATAAGAGGAGGAGGAGGGGATGGAGAGAGGGATAAGAGGAGGAGGGGGATGGAGAGAGGGATAAGAGGAGGAGGGGGGATGGAGAGAGGGATAAGAGGAGGAGGGGATGGAGAGAGGGATAAGAGGAGGAGGAGGGGATGGAGAGAGGGATAGGAGGAGGGGGGATGGAGAGAGGGATAAGAGGTGGAGGGGATGGAGAGAGGGATAAGAGGAGGAGGAGGGGATGGAGAGAGGGATAAGAGGAGGAGGAGGGGATGGAGAGAGGGATAAGAGGAGGAGGGGGGATGGAGAGAGGGATAAGAGGAGGAGGGGGGATGGAGAGATGGATAAGAGGAGGAGGGGGGATGGAGAGAGGGATAGGAGGAGGAGGGGGGATGGAGAGGGGGATAAGAGGTGGAGGAGGGGATGGAGAGAGGGATAAGAGGAGGAGGGGGGATGGAGAGAGGGATAAGAGGAGGAGGGGATGGAGAGAGGGATAAGAGGAGGGGGGGATGGAGAGAGGGATAAGAGGAGGAGGAGGGGATGGAGAGAGGGATAAGAGGAGGAGGAGGGGATGGAGAGAGGGATAGAGGAGGAGGGGGGATGGAGAGAGGGATAAGATGAGGAGGGGGGATGGAGAGAGGGATAAGAGGAGGAGGGGATTGAGAGAGGGATAAGAGGAGGAGGGGATGGAGAGAGGGATAAGAAGAGGGGGGATGGAGAGAGGGATAAGAGGAGGAGGGGGGGATGGAGAGAGGGATAAGAGGAGGAGGGGATGGAGAGAGGGATAAGAGGAGGAGGGGATGGAGAGAGGGATAAGAGGAAGAGGGGGGATGGAGAGAGGGATAAGAGGAAGAGGGGGGATGGAGAGAGGGATAAGAGGAGGAGGGGAGATGGAAGAGGGAGACAGCAAGACATGATTGCAGTAATTATAGCTATATTTAAGCAGGGCTTCTCTTTGCTCTGTCCTCTTCCGAAATTGCACCTTATTCCCTTTTTAGTGGACTACTTTTTGGGGGTGGAAAGTAGTGCGCTATGAAGGGAATAGGGTGCCATTTGAGACGCAGCCTCTCTGATATGATTTGCTGGTGATCCCTTGTCTAGATAAGATAGAGGTCTCGGGTGGCCCAGCCTCACCGCCTGTGAGTGACTTTGGAAAGATTTACTGAAAGGATTTGGAGGAAAAATAGTTTTTCTCCACCGTCCATTGCTTTAAAATAAATAACAGTAGCCTGGTCCTGGGTTTGGATCTGGACTCCCATGCTAACCCAACTCCTATGCCTTAAATCCTAACAGGTCTGATGGAGGTGAATGGCAGCCTAACTGTGTAACCTTTCCTTCTGTCATCACTCTGACCTCTGCTGCTTAGTGCTGACTTGTGAGGAAATATCTGTATGTATTAGACTGCACTGTTTCAGCAGGCATTGCACAGTTCGTGTGTGTGAGGAGGCTCTGGCCTGTGCTCTCTCCAGCCATGTCCCTGTGGGTAACTGTGTGTGTGTGAGGAGGCTCTGGCCTGTGCTCTCTCCAGCCATGTCCCAGTGGGGCTCTGTGTGGTCAGGAGAGTAAACTGTGGTCTGTGTTAATACACTTCCTGTCTCTGGCCCACCAGCTCACTCTACCTGAGCGGTTCACCTCCATACACACTCTCTCTCTCGTTCATCTCTTCACACACTATTTCTCACACCGCTGAAGGGTTAATGTAACATCTGGATTCCTCCCACTCTGTCTCCTTCTCTCTCCCTCTTCCTGTCTGTCTGTCCGCCTGTCTCTCCGAGTAAGCATGAGGCAATATAGCCACAACAGGTGGAGTGGTAATTCCAACTGACAACCATGACAATCTGACCCATACTGACCTGGACCGCCCCAGACCAACCCAGTCCCAACTCGTCTCTGAGTGCTCACTGCTCCCTCTCTCCCATCCTGTCTGAGTTGAGTTAGGCCTGGGACACACACACTCACATCCTCAGTTGTCGTTCAGTAGTTTGTGCATTGTGTGACAGTGTTGAGTAATGACTGCCCTGGAGTCAAGTGCCAACCTGCCCCCCCCCCCTCCCTGTTTCGTCCCCCCCCCCCCCTCTGCTTCCTGCCTAGCGCGCAGCCTTTGCCTGTCTGTGCTCAGGTGCATGCTGCTGAGTGGGTTGAGTAGGAGGGCTGCCAGGGGAGTGGTGAATGGTTTAAAAGTGCATTTTATGGCTTCTCGAGGGCTGCAGTGGTCTAAGGCACCGCATCGCAGTGCTAAAGGCGTCACTACAGACCTAGGTTCGATCCCGGGCTGTAACACAACCGGCTGTGACGGGAGTCCCATAGGGCGGCGCACAATTGGCCCAGCGTGGTCCGGGTTAGGGAAGGGTTTGGCCGTCTCCTTGTGGTGGGCCGGGCCCCTGCAGGCTGACCTCAGTCGTCAGGTGAACAGTGTTTCCTCCAACACAACAAGCGCGGTTTGGCGGGTCATGTTTCGGAGGACACATGGCTCGACCTTCGCCTCTAGAGCAGCGATGAGACAACATCGAAAATGGGTAGAAAAGGGTGTAAAATCCCCCCCCCCCCCTAAAATACGTGTGCATTTTATTGAAAAATACGAACCATATTCAACTAAATCCTCTTCGTTTGTAGTCACTGGGTGGCAGAGCTGCTGGGTTCTCAGTGCTCATAGTAGTATAATAAACTACGCATTTTTATGGCCAAGCAGCACACACACACGGTCACTCAGTTATAGGGACATTTTTATGGCCAAGCAGCACACACACGGTCCACTCAGTTATAGGGACATTTTTATGGCCAAGCAGCACACACACGGTCACTCAGTTATAGGGACATTTTTATGGCCAAGCAGCACACACACGGTCACTCAGTTATAGGGACATTTTTATGGCCAAGCAGCACACACACGGTCACTCAGTTATAGGGACATTTTTATGGCCAAGCAGCACACACACGGTCACTCAGTTATAGGGACATTTTTATGGCCAAGCAGCACACACACGGTCACTCAGTTATAGGGACATTTTTATGGCCAAGCAGCACACACACGGTCACTCAGTTATAGGGACATTTTTATGGCCAAGCAGCACACACACGGTCACTCAGTTATAGGGACACCAGTAATCATTTCATTTAGCTAGCCGACCCACCTCATTTACATTTTCCAGGGCATTTTTCATCATAAGTGTATTCTGTCATCAATATTTAGGAATTTAGATTGAGGGTTAGCGTCGTTAGTGTTGTAGAGGAGGCCAGGGCCCGGCTCAGTGGAACACCAGGGCCATTATAGAACCCAGTAGTGTGTGTGTGTGTGTGTGTGTGTGGTGTGTGTGTGTGTGTGTGTGTGTGTGTGTGTGTGTGTGTGTGTGTGTGTGTGTGTGTGTGTGTGTGTGTGTGTGTGTGTGTGTGTGTGTGTGTGTGTGTGTGTGTGTGTGCATTTGACCCAGGAAGGCTGCACCAGGAGCTGACAGGAGGAGGAGGCACCCCTGCTAATGTTTTAGCCCTAAAATGAGTTGGAAGTGGTGCTCAGAGACATGGATGTGATACTCATATGGAGCAGTTTATGAGGATTAGGTGGTTTTATTTAGTCTACAGGGTCCAGGACCTGGGCTCCTCTCTGCCTCGTCATCCTCTCCTTTTCTCTCTTGCTGTCGTTATTCTCTCTTTCTCTCTCTCTCTCTTGTTATTCTTTCTTTCTCGCTATCGTTATTCTCTCTCTTTCTCTCTCTCGTTATTCTCTTTTTCTCTTTTTCTCTGTCTCGTTATTCTCTCTCTCTCTCGTTATTCTCTCTTTCTCTCTCTCTCTCGTTATTCTCTCTTTCTCTCTCTCGTTATTCTCTCTTTCTCTCTCTCTCTCTCGTTATTCTCTCTTTCTCTCTCTCTCTCTCGTTATTCTCTCTTTCTCTCTCTCTCTCTCGTTATTCTCTCTTTCTCTCTCTCTCTCTCGTTATTCTCTCTTTCTCTCTCTCTCTCTCTCGTTATTCTCTCTTTCTCTTTCTTTCTCTCTCTCGTTATTCTCTTTCTCTCTCGTTATTCTTTCTTTCTCTCGATATTCTCTTTCTCTCTCTCCTTATTCTCTTTCTCTCTCTCGTTATTCTCTCTTTCTCTCTCTCTCGTTATTCTCTCTTTCTCTCTCTCTCTCGTTATTCTCTCTTTCTCTCTCTCTCTCTCGTTATTCTCTCTCTCTCTCTCTCTCGTTATTCTCTCTCTCTCTCGTTATTCTCTTTCTCTCTCTCTCTCTCGTTATTCTCTCTTTCTCTTTCTTTCTCTCTCTCGTTATTCTCTCTTTCTCTCTCTCTCGTTATTCTCTCTTTCTCTCTCTCGTTATTCTCTTTCTCTCTCTCTCGTTATTCTCTCTTTCTCTCTCTCGTTATTCTCTTTCTCTCTCTCTCGTTATTCTCTTTCTCTCTCTCGTTATTCTTTCTCTCTCGTTATTCTCTCTTTCTCTCTCTCTCGTTATTCTCTTTCTCTCTCTCGTTATTCTCTCTTTCTCTCTCTCTCGTTATTCTCTCTTTCTCTCGTTATTCTCTCTCTCGTTATTCTCTTTCTCTCTCTCGTTATTCTTTCTCTCTCTCGTTATTCTCTCTTTCTCTCTCTCTCGTTATTCTCTTTCTCTCTCTCGTTATTCTCTTTCTCTCTCTCGTTATTCTCTCTCTCTCTCGTTATTCTCTCTTTCTCTCTCTCTCGTTATTCTCTCTTTCTCTCGTTATTCTCTTTCTCTCTCTCGTTATTCTCTCTCTCTCTCGTTATTCTCTTTCTCTCTCTCGTTATTCTCTTTCTCTCTCTCGTTATTCTCTTTCTCTCTCTCGTTATTCTCTCTCTCTCTCGTTATTCTCTTTCTCTCTCTCTCGTTATTCTTTCTTTCTCTCGATATTCTCTTTCTCTCTCTCCTTATTCTCTTTCTCTCTCTCGTTATTCTCTCTTTCTCTCTCTCTCGTTATTCTCTCTTTCTCTCTCTCTCTCGTTATTCTCTCTTTCTCTCTCTCTCTCTCGTTATTCTCTCTCTCTCTCTCTCTCGTTATTCTCTCTCTCTCTCGTTATTCTCTTTCTCTCTCTCTCTCTCGTTATTCTCTCTTTCTCTTTCTTTCTCTCTCTCGTTATTCTCTCTTTCTCTCTCTCTCGTTATTCTCTCTTTCTCTCTCTCGTTATTCTCTTTCTCTCTCTCTCGTTATTCTCTCTTTCTCTCGTTATTCTCTCTCTCTCTCGTTATTCTCTTTCTCTCTCTCGTTATTCTTTCTCTCTCGTTATTCTCTCTTTCTCTCTCTCTCGTTATTCTCTCTTTCTCTCGTTATTCCCTCTCTCGTTATTCTCTTTCTCTCTCTCGTTATTCTTTCTCTCTCTCGTTATTCTCTCTTTCTCTCTCTCTCGTTATTCTCTTTCTCTCTCTCGTTATTCTCTCTTTCTCTCTCTCTCGTTATTCTCTCTTTCTCTCGTTATTCTCTTTCTCTCTCTCGTTATTCTCTCTTTCTCTCTCTCTCGTTATTCTCTTTCTCTCTCTCGTTATTCTCTCTTTCTCTCTCTCTCGTTATTCTCTCTTTCTCTCGTTATTCCCTCTCTCGTTATTCTCTTTCTCTCTCTCGTTATTCTTTCTCTCTCTCGTTATTCTCTCTTCTCTCTCTCTCGTTATTCTCTTTCTCTCTCTCGTTATTCTCTCTCTCTCTCGTTATTCTCTCTTTCTCTCTCTCTCGTTATTCTCTCTTTCTCTCGTTATTCTCTTTCTCTCTCTCGTTATTCTCTCTCTCTCTCGTTATTCTCTTTCTCTCTCTCGTTATTCTCTTTCTCTCTCTCGTTATTCTCTTTCTCTCTCTCGTTATTCTCTCTCTCTCTCGTTATTCTCTCTTTCTCTCTCTCTCGTTATTCTCTCTCTCTCTCGTTATTCTCTTTCTCTCTCTCGTTATTCTCTTTCTCTCTCTCGTTATTCTCTCTCTCTCTCGTTATTCTCTCTTCTCTTTCTCTCTCTCTCTCGTTATTCTCTTTCTCTCTCTCGTTTTTCTCTCTTTCTCTCTCTCTCTCATTACTCTCTCTTTCTCTCTCTCTCTCTTTCTCTCTCTCTCTCTCTCGTTATTCTCTCTTTCTCTCTCTCTCGTTATTCTCTCTTTCTCTCTCGTTATTCTCTTTCTCTCTCTCTCGTTATTCTTTCTTTCTCTCGATATTCTCTTTCTCTCTCTCCTTATTCTCTTTCTCTCTCTCCTTATTCTCTCTTTCTCTCTCTCTCGTTATTCTCTCTTTCTCTCTCTCTCGTTATTCTCTCTCTCTCGTTATTCTCTCTTTCTCTCGTTATTCTCTCTTTCTCTCTCTCGTTATTCTCTTTCTCTCTCTCGTTATTCTCTCTTTCTCTCGTTATTCTCTCTTTCTCTCTCTCGTTATTCTCTTTCTCTCTCTCGTTATTCTTTCTCTCTCTCGTTATTCTCTCTTTCTTTCTCGTTATTCTCTCTTTCTCTCTCTCTCGTTATTCTCTTTCTCTCTCTCGTTATTCTCTTTCTCTCTCTCGTTATTCTCTTTCTCTCTCTCGTTATTCTCTCTCTCTCTCTCGTTATTCTCTCTTTCTCTCTCTCTCGTTATTCTCTTTCTCTCTCTCGTTATTCTTTCTCTCTCTCTCGTTATTCTCTTTCTCTCTCTCGTTATTCTCTTTCTCTCTCTCTCTCTCTCTCTCTCTCTCTCTCTCTCTCTCTCTCTCTCTCTCGTTATTCTCTCTTTCTCTCTCTCATTATTCTCTCTCTCTCTTGTTATTCTCTTTCTCTCGTTATTCTCTCTCATTATTCTCTTTCTCTCTCTCTTGTTATTCTCTTTCTCTCGTTATTCTCTCTCTCATTATTCTCTCTTTCTCTCTCTCTTGTTATTCTCTTTCTCTCGATATTCTCTCTCTCTCGTTATTCTCTCTCTCTCGTTATTCTCTCTCTCTCTCTCTCCCTGCCTTGTCAAGTTAATTTGTTTTCCTGCTATTGGACAAACATGATGTAGGGACTGTGGTGTGGAGTCGTGGTAGCCTGTGTGCCCAGTGGTAGACTGTGTGTCAGTCTCTTCTCTACTGGTTATGACTAGCACCAGGCCTGTAATAGTGAGCACTACCACACACATACACCTGCAGACAGACAGGCTGCCCAGGCCTCTCTCTGTGTTAGTCTCTTCTCTACTGGTTATGACTGGCAACAGGCCTCTCTCTGTGTCAGTCTCTTCTCTACTGGTTATGACTGGCAACAGGCCTCTCTCTGTGTCAGTCTCTTCTCTACTGGTTATGACTGGCAACAGGCCTCTCTCTGTGTCAGTCTCTTCTCTACTGGTTATGACTGGCAACAGGCCTCTCTCTGTGTCAGTCTCTTCTCTACTGGTTATGACTGGCAACAGGCCTCTCTCTGTGTCAGTCTCTTCTCTACTGGTTATGACTGGCAACAGGCCTCTCTCTGTGTCAGTCTCTTCTCTACTGGTTGTGACTGGCAACAGGCCTCTCTCTGTGTCAGTCTCTTCTCTACTGGTTATGACTGGCAACAGGCCTCTCTCTGTGTCAGTCTCTTCTCTACTGGTTATGACTGGCAACAGGCCTCTCTGTGTCAGTCTCTTCTCTACTGGTTATGACTGGCAACAGGCCTCTCTCTGTGTCAGTCTCTTCTCTACTGGTTATGACTGGCAACAGGCCTCTCTCTGTGTCAGTCTCTTCTCTACTGGTTATGACTGGCAACAGGCCTCTCTGTGTCAGTCTCTTCTCTACTGGTTATGACTGGCAACAGGCCTCTCTCTGTGTCAGTCTCTTCTCTACTGGTTATGACTGGCAACAGGCCTCTCTCTGTGTTAGTCTCTTCTCTACTGGTTGTGACTGGCAACAGGCCTCTCTCTGTGTCAGTCTCTTCTCTACTGGTTGTGACTGGCAACAGGCCTCTCTGTGTCAGTCTCTTCTCTACTGGTTGTGACTAGCAACAGGCCTCTCTCTGTGTCAGTCTCTTCTCTACTGGTTGTGACTGGCAACAGGCCTCTCTGTGTCAGTCTCTTCTCTACTGGTTGTGACTAGCAACAGGCCTCTCTGTGTCAGTCTCTTCTCTACTGGTTGTGACTGGAAACAGGCCTGCTGTAATAGTGAGCACTACCACCTGTGGCAGGTGGGATGTGTAGCAAAGACTAAAGTTACTCCCAGCTCCTATCAACAAATGTTAAAGTCCTTTTCGGTTTTTACGCCCATGAAGGTGTTTTTTACCGAGCAAAGTCCAAATGGACTGTTTGAGGTGTAATGATTTACTGTGGTAAACAATAAGCCTGTTTCTGTGTTCTGGTATCTGTCTGTTGTGGAGTTTCTGTGTTCTGGTATCTGTCTGTTGTGGAGTTTCTGTGTTCTGGTATCTGTCTGTTGTGGAGTTTCTGTGTTCTGGTATCTGTCTGTTGTGGAGTTTCTGTGTTCTGGTATCTGTCTGTTGTGGAGTTTCTGTGTTCTGGTATCTGTCTGTTGTGGAGTTTCTGTGTTCTGGTATCTGTCTGTTGTGGAGTATCTGTGTTCTGGTATCTGTCTGTTGTGGAGTTTCTGTGTTCTGCTATCTGTCTGTTGTGGAGTATCTGTGTTCTGGTATCTGTCTGTTGTGGAGTATCTGTGGTTCTTGTGTCTGTAAATACTGTTCGTACTGTGGGTTTGTATCAGTCTGTGTGTGAGAGAGGCAGGCGGTGAGTGTATGTCAATCAAATGTATTTATAAAGCCCTTTTTACATCAGCCGATGTCACAAAGTGCTGTACAGAAACCCAGCCCGAAACCCCGAACAGAAAGCAATGCAGATGTAGAAGCACGGTGGCTGTGTGTGTCTTTCCTCCCTCTTTTTCCCAGAAGGGAAAGTCTCATGTTCTCTCCTTAACTCGTCCCTGCAGAAGGTCAATTGCAACCAGTTGGCTGCCAGGCTGGTCCAAAGTAAACATTTAGAGAGAGGGGAGCGAGAGGAGGGAGGGGGGCCGTGCAGGCAGGTATCAGAGGCCATGTGGGCCCGCTTTGATCAGCTCACTGCTGATTTCCCCCCTCTCCTTTGACCTAGCTACCTCCTCTCTCTTTCTACCTCTCACTTTCACTCTTCCTCGACCGCTTTTCTCTCTCCCCCTCTTCCTCCTTCATGCTAGATGGTTGTAGGGCCTTGCTCCCCTCAGGATGAGGAGCTGCCAGGGTGCACACACACACACACACACACACACACACACACACACACACACACACACACACACACACACACACACACACACACACACACACACACACAGTATCTCAGGGATCCGAGCGGCTGCAGCTCTGTCCTGTCTGTGGGATGGTCCGTCTCCTGGGCTACAGTCTCCAGGGAAACCGTCTACACATCAGGCCCGGCTGTAGTCCGGTTAGTTTAATAGAGCTGGGGGATCACAGACAACCACAACTCTCTGGCCCAGGGGGGGGGGGGGTGTGTGTGTGTGGTGTGTGTGTGTGTGTGTGTGTGTGTGTGTGTGTGTGTGTGAGTGAGCCCGCCCAGCATCTGATATGTATACACTTAAAACATAAAAGCACAGAGACATCCCCCCTAAATGTATAAGCTCTACTCTGTCCGGGGTATGGTTCTCATTTGCGTTGGGCATTCTAGATTTATGCAGGTCGAATCTGTGGCTCATTTGTGTTGGAAAGGTGTGTGTGTGTTGCGCACGTGTGTGTGTTGCGCGCGTGTGTGTGTTGCGTGTGTGTGTGTGTTGCGTGTGTGTGTGTCCTAGACAGGTCTATTGGTTATTTGCTGTGAAGTGTCGGGCATGATGTAGCTTGGTCAAAGGAGAGGGATAATACACACACACACACACACACACACACACACACACACACACACACACACACCCTTGAGCCTGATGGCAAGCGACTGGTTCAACTGGAGCTGGGGGAGCATTGTGCAGAGCTCAATAAGCCCACATTAATCACACTCCCATCAGTCTCCATGCCTATCAGCAGGAAAAGCTCGTTAGTTAACCTCATTAGCATAATGTATTCAGGCGAGCTTACTTTACACAGGGCCGCACTCCAAGACCCTTTCGAGCTGGAAAGTTGAACGCTACTTTTTCCGTTGAGCACATTCCATGAATAAGATAGTGAAAAACGTCATTCCGTACAGCCTTATGCTTATGTATCGCAAATAAATTAGTAATGCAGAAATACAACAACAAAAAATTCACTGGCAAAAGCGGATTTGATATTGTAGCCTTTCCTGAAACACCAATACCGTCTCATCTGGACTACAGTCCTTTACAGTTTTCTATTTTCCTGCTCAAGCTCGAGAATCCTTACCAAGGCATGAGAAAACTTGAAAGGAAAATGATTGAGGGTTTTGAGGCCTTTCTTTTCTGCGGGACTTGAGGGGTGGGGGCCTGACCGGGGGGTGTGGAGGGGCAGAGGGTTCGTGGGGGGGGGGGGGGGGTCTGGCCTGCTCTCTTTTTGTCTGGGAGGGAAAGTGAAAGCATGCAGAGAGACAGAGAGGAGAGGGCCGTGCCTCCAGGAAGACTCTCTTACTACACGTGCTTATCGTTTACTCCCTGCTTTGTTTGGAAGGAGTCACCTTCTCTAATGGCTCTGTCCATCTTCTACCGCTTGGCAACTCGAACCTTCAGCTCCCTCCACAGATTTTCTATGGGATTAAGCTCTGGAGACTGGCTAGGCCACTCCAGGACCTTTAATGTGCTTCTTCTTGAGCCACTCCTTTGTTGCCTCGGGGTGTGGAATGTTAGACGTCATAGAGAAGTGTTCTCATCGTAAAAAGAGTCTTACGACATCTATCTATGCTTACTTGTCTGTATTGAGATGTAACACACGTGAGTGAGTATTCAAGTCCCTCACGTACACTTTCTCTCTCTCTCTCGCGCGCGCGCACACACACACACACACACACACACACACACACACACACACACACACACACACACACACACACACACACACACACACACACACACACACAACACATACTCGCTCTCTCTCTCACACACATTTGCATACATACCGAGCCGGTGTGTTGTCTTAGTGTCGGGTGGTAGGGCAGCAGGCTGGTCGTTGGGCCTGTAAATCAGCCTCTTCCTGATGGAACTCTGATGGACAGGAAGCTAATGTGTCCCTGGTTGATCATTACAGCCAACCTCCCAGATCGCCTCCCTCCCTGCCTGCTGCAGATCCATCCTGCTGCTCCCCTCATCTACATACAGATACACACACACACACACACAGGGACGGACAGACAGATGGATACATACACACACACACACACACACACACACACACACACACACACACACACACACACACACACACACACACACACACACACACACACACAGAGTGAGCCATCCCAGGCAGCTGCCTGCTGGAGACCAGAGAGACAGTAACAGAGACACACATGTTGAACATAAACTGGCTGAGCTGTGTCAAGAGTTCATCGGCAACATCTGTCATAGCAGAGCAGGCACCCAAACGGCTACAGTGAGGGGAAAAAAGTATTTGATCCCCTGCTGATTTTCTACGTTTGCCCACTGACAAAGAAATGATCAGTCTATAATTTTAATGGTAGGTTTATTTGAACAGTGAGAGACAGAATAACAACAACAAAAATCCAGAAAAACGCATGTCAAAAATGTTATAAATTGATTTGCATTTTAATGAGGGAAATAAGTATTTGACCCCCTCTCAATCAGAAAGATTTCTGGCTCCCAGGTGTCTTTTTTACAGGTAACGAGCTGAGATTAGGAGCACACTCTTAAAGGGAGTGCTCCTAATCTCAGCTTGTTACTTGTATAAAAGACACCTGTCCACAGAAGCAATCAATCAGATTCCAAACTCTCCACCATGGCCAAGACCAAAGAGCTCTCCAAGGATGTCAGGGACAAGATTGTAGACCTACACAAGGCTGGAATGGGCTACAAGACCATCGCCAAGCAGCTTGGTGAGAAGGTGACAACAGTTGGTGTGATTATTCGCAAATGGAAGAAACACAAAAGAACTGTCAATCTCCCTCGGCCTGGGGCTCCATGCAAGATCTCACCTCGTGGAGTTTCAATGATCATGAGAACAGTGAGGAATCAGCCCAGAACTACACAGGAGGATCTTGTCAATGATCTCAAGGCAGCTGGGACCATAGTCACCAAGAAAACAATTGGTAACACACTACGCCGTGAAGGACTGAAATCCTGCAGCGCCCGCAAGGTTCCCCCTGCTCAAGGAAGCACATATACATGCCCGTCTGAAGTTTGCCAATGAACATCTGAATGATTCAGAGGACAACTGGGTGAAAGTGTTGTGGTCAGATGAGACCAAAATGGAGCTCTTTTGGCATCAACTCAACTCGCCGTGTTTGGAGGAGGAGGAATGCTGCCTATGACCCCAAGAACACCATCCCCACCGTCAAACATGGAGGTGGAAACATTATGCTTTGGGGGTGTTTTTCTGCTAAGGGGACAGGACAACTTCACCGCATCAAAGGGACGATGGACGGGGCCATGTACCGTCAAATCTTGGGTGAGAACCTCCTCCCCTCAGCCAGTGCATTGAAAATGGGTCGTGGATGGGTATTCCAGCATGACAATGACCCAGAACACATGGCCAAGGCAACAAAGGAGTGGCTCAAGAAGAAGCACATTAAGGTCCTGGAGTGGCCTAGCCAGTCTCCAGACCTTAATCCCATAGAAAATCTGTGGAGGGAGCTGAAGGTTCGAGTTGCCAAACGTCAGCCTCGAAACCTTAATGACTTGGAGAAGCTCTGCAAAGAGGAGTGGGACAAAATCCCTCCTGAGATGTGCAAACCTGGTGGCCAACTACAAGAAACGTCTGACCTCTGTAATTGCCAACAAGGGTTTTGCCACCAAGTACTAAGTCATTTTTTGCAGAGGGGTCAAATGCTGATTTCCCTCATTAAAATGCAAATCATTTTATAACATTTTTGCCATGCGTTTTTCAGGATTTTGTTGTTGTTATTCTGTCTCTCACTGTTCAAATAAACCTACCATTAAAATTATAGACTGATCATTTCTTTGTCAGTGGGCAAACGTACAAAATCAGCAGGGGATCAAATACTTTTTTCCCTCACTGTATATCCACCCTCACACCATCACCACTTTCCTCTCTCTTTCTCTCTCACCCTCTTTAGCCACCCTCACACCACCACCACTTTCGCCTCCCTAATCTCCCCCTCTCTCACTCTCCTCTCTAAATCCTCCTAACAAAGGACCTACAGTAGAGACCCTACAGTATCCTTCACACTACTGTCATCACCAATCAACCACTACCCTCTGTGATAACCTTCTTCACATCCACTGCAGTCAGGTAGCAGTTCTGCTGTCACAAGCAGCATTCAGATTCAGATATGTTAAAAGTCAACTGTATCGGGTTGCAGGTGTGATTGCAGAGTACACTGAACATCTTAAGGCTGCAAGCTCCAACATGCAGGACTAGTGAAATAAAATAATGAAAATGGAAATACATTTTTTTTTAAATATCGCTATATACATAATAACTGTGGCAGTGATGAATAAATGTCCATTGGGGTGGAGGCAGAGTGAAGACTGTTGAGGGGGTGGGGTGGAATGACCGTAGGGGGAGCATCATTGGACAGGTTTTCTCTCAGTCCCATGTAGGACTGGGCGATATGGCCAAAATATTATATCACCGTATACATTATTATTCTTTTTTTAAATGGACGGTTTGACGCTATTTTTAGTTTTTGATTAATTAAAGTTGTACATTTGCTTTATGAGTAGTGAGTGATCCTAGGGTGGCAACACATACAGTCTAAGTGATTTCAAAGACTCTTTCTCCATTCTGATTGTTTTATACTGTTCAATTTCAACTTCAACTAAAAGATATTTCAGCACTTTTATCATTTCTGGTGAAAAAAAGGACCCAATTGCCATACTTGAGTTAATGTAAAGATACGTTAACAGAAAATTACTCAAGTAAAAGTGAAAGTCACACTACTTGAGTAAAAGTCTAAAAGTATTTGGTTTTAAATATACTTAAGTATCAAAAGTAAATGTAATTTTTTAAATGTACTTAAGTATCAAAAGTAAAGTATAAATAATTCCTTATATTAAGCAAACCAGATGGCACCATTTCCTTGTTTTTTTTATTTACGGATAGCCAGGGCCACACTCCAACACTCAGACATCATTTGCAAACAAAGCATTTGTGTTTAGTGAGTCTGCCAGATCAGAGGCAGTAGGGATGACCAGGGATGTTCTCTTGATAAGTGCGTGAATTGGACCTTTTTCCTGTCCTGCTAAGCATTCAAAATGTAACAAGTACTTTTAGGTGTCAGGGAAAATGTATGGAGTAAAAAGTACAGTATTTTCTTTAGGAATGTAGTGAAGTAAAAGTTATCAAAAATAAAAATAGTAAAGTACAGATACCAAAAAAACTACTTAAGTAGTATTTGAAAGTATTTGTACTTTACACCACTGCTCAATTGAGATCATTTCCACACTGCCACGTAGGACTGCACGTTATGGGCAAATAATCTAGGAGTTATTTTTTACCAAATGTTGCAATTGTGATTTGACTTGCGAATTAGAGCAAAACTGTTGGAATCATGGAAATATAATGACTATTGTAATTCTATAGTTAGAATATAATAGTGGGCACTTTGTCATCTCAAACAGCACTGTATTCAATGAATGAAAATGCCAGGGAGGAGTTATTGTGACAGGGTAGGAACTAGTGTTAATAAATGTTTCCAAGGGGATCCTATAATCTTTGGCTACATTGCATGTTTTCTCTTAGCTACTTCATGTAGCTAACATATTCTTGCTTTGCATATTCCTCTTTGATTTAGAAGATACTGTTGCACAAACAACATGCTGATGTAGGTCTACACCATCACTGGTATTATCATGCTATATTAACTAGCTACGTTTGCCCTTACTCAGTACATTTATTAGCTATCTATTAGCATTAGCGGCTAACAATTAGCGTCTCACAGGATTTAGGGCAAATTGTTAACGACAAACTAGCTGTTTGCTGATGTAAGAAACACAAACTAATAGTGTCAGTATAGAACGCTAGTGGATTAATATTAAGAAGCAAAGTGAATACAGCGTTGTTGTCATCGACATTGACCATGCAGACTGAACACAAGTGTCACGTGGTTGAGGAACATGAAACGCGCTCCTTGAGTGACAGGACGGGGTTAGGTCTGTGTGGAAAGAGGCACGGAGAGCGATGACTCAAGTAGCGAAGTAAACTACAAAAATGGACATTACACACGGCGTATCACATTTAACAAAGCAAACATTCAAATACCGGTATAGAAGGTAAAGTAAAAACCCAAGCCGGTCCCTGTGTCAACACCGGTATATCATAAAATACGGTATGCCGCCCAGCCCTAGTCCCATGGTCTGTTGCCTATTTCATGCAAAGTAACCTGTTCCTTCTACATTCCTTCCACTTTGGTTTGGAATGGAAGTAACCTTTTTGAAGAGCAATTTAATCCTGACAGCTCTTAGGTATTTTGGGATTTTCTTGATAAATGACAGGATCAAACAGTATAGTGATGAGTACATTCGTGTTTGGTTCAGTTGGAGAGAGTCCAACACAGAGATCCTGACCCCTCAATTACGTTATGATGGAGCTTGCTCTCAACTACGTGTCGCTGAATAACATTATCAACTGCATCAAGACCATGTTGAAGTGAACCTTATAACACTGAAGCTGCTCAACACTGATTTTGCTCATATTTGTATTTTTTTATATTTGTTAATTTCTGGGCCAGTGTATATGGTGAAACTTTCAGTGTTCTGTGCGTGTGTGTGTGTGTGTGTGTGTGTGTGTGTGTGTGTGTGTGTGTGTGTGTGTGGTGTGTGTGTGTGTGTGTGTGTGTGTGTGTGTGTGTGTGTGTGTGTGTGTGTGTGTGCGTGTGTGTGTGTGTGTGTGTGTGTGTGTGTGTGTGTGTGCAGGCCAACAGGCGGGATTGTGGGAGCTTTTGTCTGTGGGAGGGTATTTAGATGGAGTTAGGTTTGATCTATGAAGTTAACCATCGTACTGTATTAGTTTTCCTCGCCGCGCTGAGAGAGAGACATGGCCTGAAGCCATCTGCCAAAACACCAGCCATCAAACAAGTGCCTTTAGTACACACACACTGTACACACACACACACCATACGTACACAAACACACTCACTCACTAACCCACACCATGTCACAGTAACAGCCACTTTGTCACTCTGCCCCCCTCCCAGGACAATTAATTACCCTGATTTAAATAATGCCTATAAATCACACGCACAACACTGAGCCCCTCTGCTGATTGCATAATTATTGCATCAAACCGCCGCCGTATGTAACATAATCACACTCTCTCATCAGGCCTAAACCACCAACATGTACACTGAGTTGGTTTATGTAATGTTTGGAAAGAGAGATGGAGAGAACTCTCTTTCTTTCTCGCTCGCTCTCTCTCTCGCTCCCTCTCTCTCTCTCTCTCTCTCGCTCCCTCCCTCTCTCTCTCTCTCTCTTTTGTGTGCGCTCTGTGTGTCTTGGGGAAAGTCAGAGGAAATGGCATGTTCTCTCTCTCTCTTTCTCCCTCTCTCCTCTCTCTCTCGCAGACCTAGACCACTGTTAGCAGATAGCCCTGCTGCTGTGTTTGTATGAGCAGTGAGTTTTTTCTTCTTCAGAGTGGTGAAACATGTTTGGACTGTGTTTGGCCAGTGATGGCTGAGTGCGTTTACACTTCAGTAATGACTTCCTGCCTCTGACTCTCACGCTGTGAGGAATCCTGCATACTACCTCCTACTACCACCTTATACCACCTACTACCACCTCATACCACCTACTACCACCTCATACCACCTTATACCTCCTACTACCACCTTATACCACCTTATACCTCCTACTACCACCTTCTACCACATACTACCACATACTACCACCTCCTACCACCTTATACCTCCTAGTACCTCCTCTTACCACCTTATACCTCCTACTACCACCTTATACCTCCTACTACCACCTTATACCTCCTACTACCACCTTATACCACCTTATACCACCTACTACCACCTCATACCACCTCCTACCACCTCCTACCACCTTATACCTCCTACTACCACCTTATACCACCTACTACCACCTCATACCACCTCCTACCACCTCCTACCACCTTATACCTCCTACTACCACCTCATACCACCTACTACCACCTCATACCACCTCATACCACCTTATACCTCCTACTACCACCTTATACCACCTACTACCACCTTATACCTCCTACTACCACCTCATACCACCTCCTACCACCTTATACCTCCTACTACCACCTTCTACCACCTTATACCACCTACTACCACCTTATACCCTTTACTACCACCTTATACCACCTTCTACCACTTTCTACCACCTCCTAACACCTACTACCACCTTCTACCACATATTACCACCTCCTACCACCTTATACCTCCTAGTACCACCTACTACCACCTCATACCACCAACTACCACCTACTCCACCACCCTTATACCACCTACTACCACCTTATACCACCTACTACCACCTCATACCACCGACTACCACCTCATACCTCCTACTACCACCTTCTACCTCCTTCTACCACCTCCTACCACCTTATACATCCTAGTACCACCTTATACCTCCTAGTACCACCTACTACCACCTCATACCACCGACTACCACCTTATACCTCCTACTACCACTGTATACCTCCTCCTACCACCTTCTACCTCCTACTACCACCTTCTACCTCCTACTACCACCTTCTACCTCCTTCTACCACCTCCTACCACCTTATACCTCCTACTACCACCTTATACCTCCTCCTACCACCTTATACCTCTTACTACAAGGTGTTAGTAGGTGGTATAAGGTGGTAGTATGAGGTACAGTATAAGGTGTTAGTAGGAGGTATAAGGTGGTAGTAGGAGGTACAGTATAAGGTGTTAGTAGGAGGTATAAGGTGGTAGTAGGAGGTACAGTATAAGGTGGTAGTAGAAGGTACAGTATAAGGTAGTAGTAGGAGGTACGGTATAAAGTGGTAGTAGGAGGAACAGTATAAGGTGTTAGTAGGAGGTACAGTATAAGGTGGAAGTAGGAGGTAGTAGGAGGTATAAGGTGCCTCCTTATACCACCTACTACCACCTTATGCCTCCTATTATCACCTTGTACCTCCTTCAAACTTATACCTTATACCACATTAAACGTGCTTCTACCACCTACTACCTCCTACTACCACCCTGAACCACCATCTTCCACCTTATACCACCTACTACCTCCTACTACCTCCTACTACCACCTTGTACCACCTTATACCTCCTACGAACACATTATACCACCTACGACCACCTTATACATCCTACTACCTACTTATACCTGGTACTACTACCTTATACCACCTACTACCACCGTATACTCATGTTACCACCTTATACCTCCTACAACCTTATACCTCCAATCGATGACGTCGTCCTCACAGTAACCGTACGTACATACCCCAACCAGAAGCCATGGATTACAGGCAGCAGCCGCACTGAGCTAAAGTCTAGAGCTGCCGCTTTCAAGGAGCGGGAATCTAACCCGGAAGCTTATAGGAAATCCCGCTATGGCCTCTGACGAACCATCAAACAGGCAAAGTGTCAATACAGGACTAAGATCGAGTCATACTACACCGGCTCCGATGCTCGTCGGATGTGGCAGGGCCTGCAAACCATTACAAACTACAAAGGGAAAGACAGCCGAGAGCTGCCCAGTGACACGAGCCTACCGGACGAGCTAAACTACTTCTATGCTCGCTTTGAAGCAAATAACACTGAAACATGCATGAAAGCACCAGCTGTACCGGAAGACTGTGTGATCACGCTCTCCGCAGCCGATGTGAGTAAGACCTTTAGACGGGTCAACATTCACAAGGCCGCAGGGCCAGACGGATTACCAGGACGTGTACTGCGTGCATACCAACTAGCAAGTGTCTTCACTGACATTTTCAACCTCTCTCCAAGTCTGTAATACCAACATAATTTAAGCAGACCACAATAGTGCCTGTGCCCAAGAACACTAAGGTAACCTGCCTAAATGACTACCAACCCGTAGCACTCACGTCTGTAGCCATGAAGTGTTTGAAAGGCTAGTCATGGCTCACATCAACACCATCAGCCGAGAAACCCTAGACCCACTCCAATTTGCATACCGCCCCAACAGATCCACAGATGATGCCGTCTCTATTGCACTCCACTCTGCCCTTTCCCACCTGGACAAAAGGAACACCTATGTGAGAATGCTATTCATTGACTACAGCTCAGTGTTCAACACCATAGTTCCCTCAAAGCTCATCAATAAGCTAAGGCACCTGGGACTAAACACCTCCTTCTGCAACTGGATCCTGGACTTCCAGGTGGTAAGGATAGGTAACAACACAACCGCCACACTGATCCTCAACACAGGGGCCCCTCAAGGGTGTGTGCTCAGCCCCCTCCTGTACACCCTGTTCACTCATGACTGCATGGCCAGTCATGACTCCAACACCATCATTCAATTTGCTGATGACACAACAGTGGTAGGCCTGATCACCGACCACAACGAGACAGCCTATAGGGAGGAGGTCAGAGACCTGGCCGAGTGGTGCCAGGTCAACAACCTCTGCCTCAATCAAGACAAAGGAGATGATTGTGGACTACAGGAAAAAGAGGACAGAGCACGCCCCCATTCTCAACGACGGGGCTGCAGTGGAGCAGGTTGAGAGTTTCAAGTTCCTTGGTGTCCATATCACCAAAACACTAACATGGTCCAAGTACACCATGACAGTCGTGAATCACGCACAACAAAACCTCTTCCCCCTCAGGAGACTGAAAATATTTGGCATGGGTCCTGAGATCTTCAAAAGGTTCTACAGCTGCACCATCGAGAGCATCCTGACTGGTTGCATCACTGCCTGGTATGGAAACTGCTCGGCATCCGACCACAAGGCACTACAGAGGGTAGTGCGTACGGCCCAGTACATCACGGGGGCCAAGCTTCCTGCCATCCAGGACCTCTATACCAGGTGGTGTCAGAGGAAGGCCCTAAAAATTGTCAGACTCCAGCCACCCTAGTCATAGACTGTTCTCTCTGCTACCCCACGGCAAGCGGTACCAGAGCGCCAAGTCTAGATCTAAGGACTTCTAAACAGCTTCTACCCCCAAGCCATATAAGACTCCTGAACATCTCGTCAAATGGCTACCCAGACTATTCGCATTGTCGTCGTTCCCCCTCTCCACACCACCGCCACTCTATGTTGTCATCTATGCATTGTCACTTCAATTAACTCTTAACTACATGTACATACTACCTCAACTAACCGGTGTCCCCGCACATTGACTCTGTACCGGCACACACCTATATATATTGTTATTTTGTTTTTTACCGCTGCTCTTTAATTGCTTGTTACTTTTATCTCTTATTCTTATCCATATTTTTTTTATAACAACATTGTTGGTTAGGGGCTCGTAAGTAAGCATTTCACTGTAAGGTCTAAACCTGTTGTATTCGGCGCATGTGATTAATACAATTTGATTTACTACCACCTTATACCTTCTACTGCCACCTTATACCATCTTATCCTACTACCACTTTATACCACCTACTGCCACCTTATACCACCTTATACCATCTTATCCTACTACCACTTTATACCATCTTATCCTACTAACACTTTATACCACCTACTGCCACCTTATACCACCTTATACCATCTTATCCTACTACCACTATACCATCTTATCCTACTACCACTTTATACCACCTACTGCCACCTTATACCATCTTATCCTACTACCACTTTATACCACCTACTACCACCTACTACTACCTTATAACACCTACTACCACCTTCTACTACCTTATACCACCTACTACCACTTACTACCACCTACTACCACCTTATACCACCTACTACCACCTTGTGCCTTGCTGCATCTCTCCCACCCTGCTTCCTGCTCCCAAACAGGCCAGCAGAAAGGAATGCTTCTAGCCTGGAAGCAGGTTTTACTTGCAATGATCATGATACGATGTTTTACCTTCTTTAGTTGAATGCACTGATTTGGAAGTCATTCTGGATAACAGTGCGTGCTCAATGACTAGAATGTGGCGTGAACACAGAGGGGAGCGACCACCCTGTCAGCTGCTTCACTGTAGCAGTCCCTCCTTGGATGTTTTCTGGACCGTAGAGATCCTATCATCCTTCAGGAATGTCCGTTGTTTCTAGCTCTACTGCATCATTTGCATGTATCTACCTCGCAGACACAGTTAGATATTGTAGCTTTGCTGTCGGTCTTTCCACCATTTCGATCTGTATTGTAATGTACTGCAGGTAGGGCTCTCAGGTGGGTTCTAGGGCTGCAGTGGGCCCCTGGCTGGGGAGCTGACAGGGATGGCTCTGAGTCACCCAGAGCCTCTATCATTTTTGGGGGTCTGGTTGCATAGGCATGTCTTTTCACACCCTTTTTTTTAACCCTACCAGCCATTTAAGGCTCTCTCCACTTAGTCTATCCAAGCTGCTAAGACAATGCAGTCTGTTAATGTATGTGTGGCCAGTCAGTCCAGAGACATGGAGCTTAGGCCTCCTCGGCCAGCGTGTCTGAAGAGAGACAGGAGTGTTAACAACTAATGAAAAGATTTACTGCCTTACTAAACCTCCATTAGTGCTGTTCCCCAACCCTAACTAACCCTAACCCTACCCGTAATCACACCCATTATCAGCTTTTATGGACTGAGTTTTTGAGAGAAGCGGGTTATGCTCTCTTGGGCCAAGTGCTGGCTCTTCAGTCAGGGAGAACTCTCTCTCTTTCTCACCTCTCCCTCCTTTAGTCTCTTGTAGCCCTGGTCATCCCTCCCTCCCTCCCTCCCTCCCTCCCTCCCTCCCTCCCTCCCTCCCTCCCTCCCTCCCTCCCTCCCTCCCTCCCTCCCTCCCTCCCTCCATCCATCTTCCTCCTGTTCACCTCCCCCCTCCCTCCCTCCCTCCCTCCCTCCCTCTCTCTCTCTCTCTCTCTCTCTCTCTCTCTCTCTCTCTCTCTCTCTCTCTCTCTCTCTCTCTCTCTCTCTCTCTCTCTCTCTCTCTCTCTCCACTAGGTGACAGTAATGAGACGGCTACCTCTTCTGATGGAGGTGGAATCATTGTCACACACACACACACACGCAGGCACACACACACTTTTGTGCTGACATTTGGACTGACAGATCATCCGGTATGGCAAGGGTAGCAAAATATTGCAACAATACAAATTCAAAGGATGGGCACTAAAAAGGGATGGGCACTATCAAATACCAATGGCAGGTATCCCAGAACATTCTACGGAAGTATGAATGTAAAATGTGTGGGTTAACTTGTTCATATCTTTTTGGTCTACCGTTTTGAGGTTTCTTCTATTGTTCTCTGTTATCTTTGTTAAGAGGGTGGTCTAGTGCAGGGATGAGCAACTGTCGGCCCCGCTTTTGAAGGGCCGCGGACCAATTTCACCCCCAAAATAAAGAATAATAAAAGTCGTTTTTTTTTCTTTGCTCAGTAGTAGAATACACAAGGTGCAGTTTGGGAAATGATGTTGTGCATCAGCAGTCACTCAATTAGCCC
>NC_138291.1:44045000-44047500 GCF_965601325.2 Salmo salar
CTTCTCTCTCTTCCTCAAATACTCTGAGAACAGCATGATAAATGATAAATAGGACGCAGCCTTTATCATTCTGTTCTCAGAATAGGTTCACTTGGGACGCATACCTAGACTCTCTGACATGAGAGGAGCTCTGAAATGAGGAATCATAAATCACTGATATTAATGGCCTCCTGTTTTTGCATTAATGAACTTTCTTTCCTCTGCTAAAGCCTTTAATTGCATTTTAATATCCGCCAGTGTATGTGTACTTTACTCATGAAATACCAATTTTTCTGCCATATTTCCTCCTCCCCTCTAGCCCAAATGAGGTGATTATAACTGCGTCCCAAATGGCACCCTCTTCCCTATATAGTGCACTACTTTTGGCCAAACCCTATTGGGCCCTGGTAAGAAAAAAAAATGGTATGCTATATAGGGATTAGGATGCCATTTGGGACGTAGAATGTGTTTAATGGGTTGGTCTGTGCCCACTTTGGTTTGAAAATGGTTTAAATTCCCAATTTTCACTTTAATAGGATTACATTTGAATGGGCCAGTCTGCTGTTTGCTGTAAAAACAGAGTTGATTCTCTCAAGGCACCATTTCAGCGTTAAAGTGTTGGCCTGCCGCTATACGTAATACGTTTCCTTTATTGGTCCAGCACCGGTCCAGTCGCGTGTGAATTTAGGTCCCTATATTTTACGTTGAATTATATTCTCCATTTCCCATTCGGACTGACTCATTCATCTACATGCCTAACGTACAGAATGTGCTTAGAGGCTGTGCTGTGTAGGTGTAGAGCCGGCCTGTTACAAATGATTCGCCCATACGAAAATATACGTATGCACTACTGTAAGTAGCTGTGTATAGAAGCGTCCGTTGCTTTTATTCACGGAGATAGTCACGTTAAATCATCTGTTGAGTTTCTAAAACTTTGTCACAAAAACATGCTTCCTTTTTTCTTCATTGGCGGGTCAAAAGTACTGTATACTTGCTTCTTGGTGTGCCCCTGAACCTTTAGTGTACTATGGTACTGCAGGACTAATCAGGAACAGTAGTCACTTCTGGCTGGGACCTGTGCATACGTACTTCACTCTTCAGCCAGTTCTTTCCGTCCCGACAGTCCTACAACCTGAATGTCATCTGCGTGCTGATGGATGATCTGCTTTGTTCCACTTGGATGACAAATGGAGGAGTGTTGGACTGTGTTGTGGCGCTGTGTTTGTTTTGCATTGTAAATCTGATGTGTTGTGGAACATATTCATGGGGGAACATTCAGCCATCAGCTACAGGTTCAACCGAAGGGTTCATCAGGGCGTTGTATCAGAGAGCTGAACAAAAGGGCCTGGGAGTGCGCCTCTGTAGAAATGAAATTCTTCTCTTGGAGTCAATGTGCCGTAACCGTTGGTCATCTATGGCTGATGTCCTAAATAACATGGCCAGTAACTCACCGCTGTTACTGTCCCAGAGAACTGGCACCGTAAGTAAGACCATATGAAATATGATATTGAATAATTGAGACTAATTATCTAGAAATGAATCTAGTATTTGTTTAGCCGTAACAGTGCGTGTCAATTTCACAGGGGAATTCCAACTTCCTGTAAACTTTTCTCTCTGACTACTAGGAATTGTGACTCCTGTCAGTCTCTGCGATTGATGACACCTGTGTGGTCACGTTGAGCAATCAATCCCCTGGCGCCCTGGCACAGCACTGTTTTCCTTTCTCACTTCTGCGTGGGCGCGCACTGCGTGGCTCCCTGAGGCAAAACCAACTCGGATAAATATCTCATCTGCGTGATGTATGATTGTGTCTCTTTCTTTCTTTCAGTAAGACTAGGTGGAATGTTGAAGGGACGGGTTGCCCATGTTGGTGCTTGTTAAAGCTATAGGACACAGTGGGTGCCTCTAGCCTGGGTATTCTACCCTGGACAAATATAATCCGTTCCAATAATGTATTTCTATGGTCTACCCTATGGTTATATAAAGTAGGCCGATCTATTCTATTTGACCGTTCCTTAGCACAGGCCTACAATCCAGAGTCCCTCTGACTACTGAGTCCTGCCCGTAGCCACCCGAGTTCTTCCTACGCGTCCCGCGTCTAACACGATCCCAGAATTCCATGCGTGTTAAACACTGGCACGCGATGGAAACAGCTGGCGATATCAATAGACATTCAATCAAAAAAGCAAGATGTCCCCGTGAAATCTGTGTCGTTTTTTGAAATCATAGCCACGGAGTATTTTTGGGGGGTCAAGTAACACTGATATTTAACACAGAGAAGGTTCTGGTGAAGTAACACTGATATTTAACACAGAGAAGGTTCTGGTGAAGTAACACTGATATTTAACACAGAGAAGGTTCTGGTGAAGTAACACTGATATTTAACACAGAGAAGGTTCTGGTGAAGTAACACTGATATTTAACACAGAGAAGGTTCTGGTGAAGTAACACTGATATTTAACACAGAGAAGGTTCTGGTGAAGTAACACTGATATTTAACACAGAGAAGGTTCTGGTGAAG
>NC_138291.1:44055000-44282500 GCF_965601325.2 Salmo salar
CCCATATTAAGATGCTCTCTCTCTCTGTGGTATTTCTCTCTCGTGATAATTGGCTTCCTGGAAAAACCCCAAGGAGACACTCTGTTGTTTATAGACAATATATTTAATGGAGCTTAATTAGAATGAAGCCGTGTTGCAGAGCAGCTGTGTACACACCGAGGGAATCTGCGAGGGGAAACCATTCAACACAATAGCAGACTTAAGAGCGAGAAATGCAGTGAGAACGACCAATCTGACTTTATAATGGCTGATTGAGACGGAATGTCTCCAGTGCTGGAGTGCAACGGGTTTTTTAACACAGATGTACTTCGTTATACTGTGTGTGTCTCGTTCACAGACAGAATATTACCATTTGGCTCTGGGTGCTGAGATAAGTAAGCGTGTTGGACTGGGACCACGAGGCTCTCACTGATCAATACACTCTACACTGATGATCCAACAACACATGGATGTTTGGTGACTTGAGCCCATCATCACTAGCCTGGTACTATATTCATTGCTTGGCAATAACAACAACCATAGGAGATGGCAAGACAGCACAAACACAGCTGGGAGCACCAGGCTAAGCTACACATCACAATGAATAGTATTATAGTCACTTAGTGCCTGTTTGGGGGGGTACCAACTCACCAGTCACAGCTGCCTTCCTCGTCACTACCGAGAAGGCTTACCACACCCTTGACAGTCAGGCGGTAAAAAGATGTGATGGTTAATGTGGGTCTATCCCACCATGTTTGGTCTGTGGGGTGGTACCAATGATTATTGGGTGGTACGGAGGTCGGCTGGCTGCCTGGGTAATGATGAAGTGAAAAATGTGACAGAAATCGATTGCCATTTGAAGTTTGGTTCATCGTTGCATCTCTACATCTCTTACTTTTTACAATGTTTGCCAGCAAAGAAGCCCTCCGTTTGCCAAACAAATGGCTGTCAGGTTGAAGAGCAATATTGTGATGAGTCCTACTTTCGTCTCTCTCCAGGTCTGGTGGAGATTCTGTTGATGCACCCTCTAGATGTGGTGAAGACCAGGTACGTCGCCCTATAAAACACACACACACACACACACACACTTTTAACCTAAATCCAAATATGGCTGAATACAAACAGTGTAGTTATTCCCTCCGCAAGGCAATCAAACAAGCAAAATCCCAGTACAGGGACAAGGTGGAGTCGTAATTCAATGGCTCAGACACGAGACTTATGTGGTAGGGTCTACAGGAAATCACTACAAAAAGAAAACCAGTCACGACACCGACGTCACGCTTCCAGACAAACTAAACACCTTCTTTGCCCGCATTGAGGATAATACAGTGCCACTGTCGCAGCTCGCTAACAAAGACTGCGTCTCCCCTCTCTCCTTCTCCGTGGCTGACGTGAGTAAAACATTTAAACGTGTTAACCCTCGCAAGGCTGCTGGCCCAGACGGCATCCCTAGCCGTGTTCTCAGAGCATGCGCAGACCAGCTGGCTGGTGTATTTACGGATATATTTAATCGCTCCCTATCCCAGTCTGTTGTCCCCACATACTTCAAGATGGCTACCATTGTTCCTGTAACCAAGAAAGCAAAGATAACTAAATGACTATCGCCCCGTAGCACTCACTTCTGTCATCATGAAGTGCTTTGAGAGACTAGTCAAGGATCATATCACCTCAACTTTACCTGTTACCCTAGACCCACTTCAATTTGCTTACCGCCCCAATAGATCCACAGACGATGCAATCGCCATCACACTGCACACTGCCCTATCCCATCTGGACAAAAGAATAGCTATGTAAGAATGTTGTTCATTGACTACAGCTCAGCATTCAACACCATAGTACCCTCCAAGCTCATCATCAAGCTGGAGGCCCTGGGTCTGAACCCCGCCCTGTGCAACTGGGTCCTGGACTTTTTGACGGGCCGCCCCCAGGTCGCAAAGGTAGGAAACAACATCTCCACTCCGCTGATCCTCAACACTGGGGCTCCACAAGGGTGCCTGCTCAGACCCTCCTGTACACCCTGTTCACCCACGACTGCGTGGCCATGCATGCCTCCAACTCAATCATACATTTTGCAGATGACACAACAGTAGTAGGCTTGATTACCAACAACGATGAGACAGCCTACAGGGAGGAGGTGAGGGCTCTGGGAGTGTGGTGTCAGGAAAACAACCTCTCACTCAACGTCAACAAAACAAAGGAGATGATCGTGGACTTCAGGAAACAGCAGAGGGAGCACCCTCCTATCCACATCGAAGGGACAGCAGTGGAGAAGGTGGAAAGTTTTAAGTTCCTGGGCGTACACATCACGGACAAACAGAAATGGTCCACCCACACAGACAGCGTGGTGAAGAAGGCTCAACAGCGCCTCTTCAACCTCAGGAGGCTGAAGAAATTTGGCTTGTCACCCAAAACCCTGACAAACCTTTACAGATGCAAAATCGAGAGCATCCTGTTGGGCTGTATCACCGTCTGGTACGGCAACTGCACCGCCCTCAACCGCAAGGCTCTCCAGAGGGTGGTGCGGTCTGCACAAAGCATAACCAGGGGCAAACTACCTGCCCTCCAGGACACCTACACCTCCCGATGTCACAGGAAGGCCAACAAGATCATCAAGGACATCAACCACACAAGCCACTGCCTGTTCACCCCGCTATCATCCAGAAGGCGAGGTCAGTACAGGTGTATCAAAGCTGGAACCGAGAGACTGAAAAACAGCTTCTATCTCAAGGCCATCAGACTGCTAAACAGCAATTACTAACTCAGAGAGGCTGCTGCCTACATTGAGACCCAGTCACTGGCCACTTTAATAAATGGATCACTAGTCACTTTATGCAATATCACTTTATATAATGTTTACATACCCTACATTACTCATCTCATATGTATATGCTGTACTCTATACCATCTACTGCATCTTGCCTATGCCGCACGGCCATCGCTCATCCATATATGTATATGTACATATTCTTATTCATTCCTTTAGATTTGTGTGTATTAGGTAGTTGCTGGTGAATTGATAGATTACTTGTTAGATATTACAGCACTGTCGGAACTAGAAGCACAAGCATTTCGCTACGCTCGCATTAAGATCTGCTAACCATGTGTATGTGACAAATACAATTTGATTTGATTTGATGACGGTGTGACGTTTTTTTTGTTGTTGAATTCACGTTAGTTGACTTCTCAACCATGACGTTGAACTGACATCTGTGCCCAGTGGGTTGGGCCTATATTCTGGAGTGTTTCTCTCCCCGGGGCTTTTTCCCCGCTGCTTAGCTCAGTGGGACTGGATCTGGCCAGCACTGTATTCTCCCAGTGGTGGGCAGCATCCCCTGCCAAAGCCTTAAACCATTTTGTGGAAAATGAAATGGATCATTTACCCATTCCACCCCACAATGTTTAAGTAATACGTTTTTATGTTTTGCAAATCGCTTACATTTTTTACCTCATTATTTAATTTGATCCCATCCTTTTTTTCATGGCCTCTGGGTTGCTGCTGGAAAAAGAACCAAACAGAGAAAATAAATCTGAGTGCAGAGTTTTGGGGTTATTGTTCTTTATGTTTTCATCCTCTCTCTTTATTTCTCCCTCCCTCTCTCTTTTCTCCCTTCTCTCTCTCTCTTTCTCCCCCCCTTTCTCTCCCTCTGTCTCTCGTTCTTTCTCTCCCTCTGTCTCTCGTTCTTTCTCTCCCTCTGTCTCTCGTTCTCTCTTTCTTTCCTGCCCCCCCCCCCCCCCCCCCCCCCTCCCTCTCATGTAACGGTGGCCGTGCTGTGAGGGTAGAGAGGTAGGAGGGTGATCAGGACCCTCACACCACAGCCACTCAGCCATCCATCCATAAACAGGTCGTGGGCTGCTACTAAAGCTTTATAGTCTTTCACAGGCCCAGCAAGACCGCTGGCAAGGCCTCAACACCCCCCTGCCCTACCCCTCCACCCTTCCCTCTGCCCTTTTCTCTCCTCCCCTCCACACCCCCCTGCCCTACCCCTCCACCCTTCCCTCTGCCCTTTTCTCTCCTCCCCTCCACACCCCACCGCCTTCCCCTCCACCCTTCCCTCTGCTGCCGCCCTCCAAAACCCTCCCCTCCACCCGCCCTCTATAAATTCTGCTGCTTCTCTGTCATTTACAGCAGTAGTTTCTTGGTAAATAAACTTTCGAAGGCTTGCCTTTTAAAAAGGGAAGGTGGAATGGAGGCCACGACCAGAAGGGAAGAGCGAGGAGGAGTGGAAATGCAGGAGGGATAAAAGGAGAAGGTTGTTGGAGGAATACACTCAGACACACAAACACCTCACAGACGCACGGAGACCGGCCGGGCAGTGTTGTATTAGTAGATATCTGATACTCCCGGGGCCTGTTGTGTGATTTACAGCCCTGGTTGGAAGGTATAGAGGGTTTATTACAGGTAAGGGCTGACCACAGCCTGTCTGTCCTCACACACAGGGGTCAGGGTTAAAAGTGCACAAGCTATTTTCTTTGTAATGCCCTTCTTTAAAGAGTGGTAAAAGCACCAGTAAAAAACGACAGCTTTATTGAGATGTTATTGATCTGTTTTGCGCCTGTGTGTCCCCGTGCCTCTGCCTGGCCCATCAAATGGGGGGTGTGTGTGTGTGTGTGTGTGTGTGTGTGTGTGTGTGTGTGTGTGTGTGTGTGTGTGTGTGTGTGTGTCTCTCTCTCTCTCTCTCTCTGCCTGCCCCATCAATCCGGAGCTCTTTGGGGATCCATGTATCCATCTATGTGTTTGTCTTGTTTTCAAAGGGATTTCCCTTTTTGTCTTCAGGACATTGCACTTGATGTCCCACTCGATGTCCTTATTCCAGAGGTCTCTGAATGCAGTCTTCTTTAATAGATGGAATAAACAGACAAAAGTATTTCTATTTTGGAACTGGAACTCAGAGCCAAGGCCAGAAATATGGAAAGTTTATTGAATCTGCCTCTTTAAACTTCAGGAGGTTTCTGGCTGCTGAAGGACAAGTTACACACCCCCACCCCCCCCCCCCCCCCCCCCCCCCCCCCCACCCCCCCACACACACACACACACACACACACACACCCACACACACACACCCACACCCACACACACACCCACACACACATGCTTACACACTCGCACTCTCTGTTTCTCTCTTTCGCTCTCTGTTTCACACACTCATTCAGAACATCTACACATTAGATTATGCACACAGCAGAATGTACACACACTAGCTAGCTAGCTAATTGGGACCGAGAAGCAGGAGCTGAACTCTATTAGCAGGCGGGAGGCTTGGAGCTGGCCAGGCTGACTGGTAGCTGATGAGGCCTTCAGACACACACACCTCCACTGCGTCGGTCTCTTTCTCTCTCTCTCTCTCTCTCTCTCTCTCTCTGTGTCTGTCTCTCTCTGTCTCTCTCGCTCTCTCAGCTCTCTTTATTTTCTCTCTCTCTCAGCTCTCTTTATTTTCTCTCTCTCTCTCTCAGCTCTCTTTATTTCTCTCTCTCTCTCTCTCTCTCTCTCAGCTCTCTTTATTTTCTCTCTCTCTCTCTCTCTCTCTCTCTCAGCTCTCTTTATTTTCTCTCTCTCTCTCTCAGCTCTCTCTATTTTCTCGCTCTCTCAGCTCTCTCTCTCTCAGCTCTCTCTCTCTCTCTCTCTCTCTCTCTCTCTCTCTCTCAGCCAGGCATGGCTCTTATTAGGGCCTGGCTGGTTAGCTCCTGCTCCTGTCTTTAATGTCCACTGGCCCAAATTGGACTTCAGGCGACTGGAGTAAATTAAGTTTTTTCCACCGAGCCGCCAAACATGAAAAATCAAAGGGATTTTTAATGGACTTTCTCTTCTGAAGCGGGAAACCTGACAAAATATGTAGTGTACCTGAGAATTCATGTTTACTCATTTTCCCAAAATGAGGGCCCACTCCCATCTAGTTTGAAAGCAGAGGGAGAATGAAGTAGAGCGGGGGGGTTGAATCTTGAGCAGTAGCAAAGTTGAGACTAGTTTGCGTCCCATGTGGAACCCTTTTCCCTATATGTCAGATATTTGATTAATGACCATTTTAGAATTTAGGATTGAATAATGCACAGTCTTATGATGACACAAATACTAAGTGTCTGGTATATGACCATATATCTTTAACATACACAGTGACTCAAATAATAGGCCTTCCTGTCTCCCGTAGACAAGCCTTTCCCATTCAACAAGATTCGAGCAATGAGCTTTTCAGGACAGAAATGAAGTAGTGATCACTCAGTCAGAATCATGTATTTATTTTCCCTTCGATAAAGAAAGGTAAGAGATGAGAGCAATGTGTTGTGGAACTCCAGGCTGGCTGTTAGCAGATGCTGCTGCCTGTGTCCTGTGTCCTGTGTTGTTTTGGTTGGACTCCCTGGGGTTTTTACTGGCCAGCCCTAGGTCTGACCCCAGTTACACACACACACACACACACACACACACACACACACACACACACACACACACACACACACACACACACAGTCAGATCAGACCCCAGTTACTTACCTCTAGTAACAACCACATCTATCTTACATCACCCTTTCTTTCTCTCTCTGTCTGTCTCTCTCGCTCTCTCTCCTTCTCGCTCAGCTCTCTCCGCTCTTTCTCAGCTGTTAGCTCTTTCTCTCACATCTCTTTCATCTCTCTCAGCTCTTTCTCATCTCTCTCAGCTCTTTCTCTCACTCTTTCAGCTCTTTCTCTCAGCTCTCTCTTTCTCTCTCAGCTCTCTCTAGCTCTGGCCCTAATATTACTCACTTCCAGTAATTACCATCTATGTATCTCACATCTGAGTGAGTGTTGCAGTTGCACAGATAGTGCAACCCCTGTCCCTAACCCTCCCGCCACTCCTCCAGAAGTCAGTATCTGTAGGACGAGGAATGTGGCTGTTGTCGGCGTGTTCGTGTGTATGTGCATACTCCACAGAGACAGTGGGGCTGCGTGGTTGTGCCGTTACAGCCCCCCATTAACCTGGGAAAGCACCTAGTTACATGGTTCATGGGCTGGTCTCAGCTCACTTGGAGGTAACAAAGGGTGTCGGGCGGCGCTCTGGGCGGGGGGCGGTGGGGGGCGGTGTGCTCCGGGGCTGGGCCATCTGACTCTGATCAGGCAGGCCGCTAGGACCCTGGGCCGCTACTCCCTCATTAGAGAAGACTAAACACATACACACAGAGGGAGAGAGACACGCACGAATGTACACACTCACACAAACACATTAGAGAGAGGACTAAAGAGCCGACAGCACCCTTCATGTTAGGATCCTGTTGCACTATAGGCCCCGCCCTCTGCATATACAGTACCGGTCAAAAAAGTTTGGACACCTACTCATTCAAGGGTTTTTCTTTATTTTTACTATTTTCTACATTGTAGAATAATAGTGAAGACATCAAAACTATAAAATAACACATATGGAATCATGTAGTAACCAAAAAAAGTGTTAAACAAATCTAAATATTTTTTCGATTTTAGATTCTTCCAAGTAGCCACCCTTTGCCTTGATGACAGGTTTCCCCATCTTGGCATTCTCTCAACCAGCTTCACCTGGAATGCTTTTCCAACAGTCTTGATTGAGTTCCCACATATGCTGAGCACTTGTTGGCTGCTTTTCCTTCGCTCTGCAGTCCAACTCATCCCAAACCATCTTAATTGGGTTGAGGTTGGATGATTGTGGAGGCCAGGTCACCTGATGCAGCACTGCATCACTCTCCTTCTTGGACAAATAGCCTTTACACAGCCTGGAGGTGTGTTGGGTCATTGTCCTCTTGAAAACAAATGATAGTCCCACTAAGCGCAAACCAGATGTGATGGCATATCGCTGCAGAATGCTGTGGTAGCCATGCTGGTTAAATGTAACTTGAATTCTAAATAAATCACAGACAGTGTCACCATCAAAGGACCCCCATACCATCACACCTCCTCCTCCATGCTTCCCGGTGGGAACCACACATCATCCATTCACCTACTCTGTGTCTCACAAAGACACGGCAGTTGGAACCAAAAATCTCAAATTTGGACTCATCAGACCGAAAGACAGATTTCCACCGGTCTAATGTCCATTACTCGTGTTTCTTGGGCCAAGCAAGTCTCTTCTTATTATTGGTGTCCTTTAGTAGTGGTTTCTTTGCAGCAATTCGACCTTGAAGGCCTGATTCACGCAGTCCCCTCTGAACAGTTGATGTTGAGATGTGTCTGTTACTTGAACTCTGTGGAGCATTTACTTGGGCTGCAATTTCTGAGGCTGGTAACTCTAATGAACTTATCCTCTGCAGCAGAGGTAACTCTGGGTCTTCCTTTCCTGTGGTGGTCCTCATGAGAGCCAGTTTCATCATAGCGCTTGATGGTTTTTGCGACTGCACTTGAAGAAACTTTCAAAGTTTCTTGACATTTTTTGGATTGACTGACCTTCATGTCTTAAAGTAATGGACTGTTGTTTCTCTTTGCTTATTTAAGCTGTTATTGCTATAATATGGACTTGGTCTTTTACCAAATAGGGTTATCTTCTGTATACCACCCCTACCTTGTCACAACACAACTGATTGACTCAAACACATTAAGGAAAGAAATTCCACAAATGAACCTTTAACAAGACACACCTGTTAATTAAAATACATTCCACGTGACTACCTCATGAAGCTGTCATCAAGGCAAAGGCTTACACTGAAGAATCTGAAATATAAAATATATTTTGATTTGTTTAGCACTTTTTTGGTTACTACATGATTCCATATGCGTTATTTTATAGTTTTGATGTCTTCACTATTATTCTACAATGTAGAAAATAGTAAAGATAAAGAAAAACATTTCAATGAGTATGTGTGTCCAAACTTTTGACTGGTACTGTAGGTCTCACGACACACTCTCCTTTTTCTAAACACACCCCTCACTTCCTCATTATCATACCCATGATACTCAATAGCCCCTCTCTCTAATCCACACACTTCCCTACTATGTAGCCAACATCCCAACACTTCCAATAAAAGAAGTTCCCTCTCGGGAAGAATAAAGTGTATCTAATCTAGACCATGTCCTTATATACCCCTCTCCCTGTCCTTATATACAGGAGTGGCAGTTAGTCTAGTGGTTAGAGCATTGGGCCAGTAACCAAAAGATTGCTAGACTAAATCCCCGAGCTGACAAGTTAAACATCATTCGTTCTTCCCCTGAACAAGGCAGTTAAGCCACTGTTCCTAGGCCGTCATTGTAAATAAGAATGTGTTGTTAACTGACTTGCCTAGTTAAATAAACATTCAATAAAACATATATCTCTCTCCCTGTGACATAAGTATGGATTGGCTCCTCCCTCTGGGTTTTGACTGACAGTTTTCAGCTCCTCCCGCTAACAGTTTTATCTGTAAAAACCAAAGTAAAAACCCTCTAAGTATATCTTTCTTAGGAGTCTGGATAGTTACGCTTCACTCACCATGAGTCAGTCTCTCTCACTCTCACTCACACACACACACACACACACACACACACACACACACACACACACACACACACACACACACACACACACACACACACACACACACACACACACACACACACACACACACACACACACACAGTCCAGCAGAGACACAACTCTGGTCCCTGATTAGAAAAACCTGGGGTTACCCCTTGCCTCACGACAGTATCCATGACAACTCAGCCTCCATTTGATCCCAGCATGGATGAAAGTATGTCTCTGCTTGAAGGCTAGTGGATCACAATCTTTGACGAGGGCCTTTGACAGATGACGTCCTGTAAGTAACGTGTGTGTGTGCCCGCACGTATATATAGACACAGCCTGGGGGCTTATTCTCTCCTCTCCTCCCCCTCTCACCCCCGACTGCTGTGTGAACCCTGCTGCCCTCCTGGAGGAATCCCTGACACAGTGCTCAAACAACAGGCCACAAAGCTCTGAGGGGCTGATAGCTGATCCGTCCTTGTAAAGGAACATGCAGGTCAGCAGCAGTCAAGTCTCCTCCTAAACCTCTATACCCTGAAAGACTCCTCAAGAGAGTCCCCTCTGACGGTGTGTAAAACTCAGTCTCTAGCCTACTTCGCTCACATTGTGGAGTCAATTACGGATCATATAGAGTAGGGAGAAGGCGTTTCTCCTTACAGTATCTTATCCTTTGTGCGTTTGTGTGTGTGTTTTGAGAAATGTACTTCCTCTCTCCTCATGTTCAATGCCCCTGTACCGCGACTCATCCCTGCCTCTGCCACACTTCCCCTCCTTACCTAACTGACCGCCCAGTAAGCCCACTACATAACACCTGCCTCTTCCTCCATCTGTGGACGATATCCACTCTTGTCTGGCGTGATCTGACCATATATCAGACCTGTTATTTCAAGAGAATCGCGGTTGCATCTCTTACTTGCGTCATAGTAGGATTGACTGTCTTGCCTATGAAGTACCATCCAGAAGGCCTATATTTAAGGAAGTTAAGTGGATGGATAGCTACTGTTATCCTCATCCTATCCTCTCCTTGCTGCAGCACTGTAGGCCAGTCCTGTCTCTCCCATGGATCTCCCTCTGGCTCTACTCACTTCCCTGTTGCTGCTCCTGCCACTACACATTATGACCGGGTGTTGAACAGGACCACTACCTAGGAGGTGTCAGTGTCACAAACACCTCAGCGCATTATGTTACAAAGATTGAATTGTTTAAGTACTACAACTGCGTCTGAAAAGAGCCGTTTTAGAGTGGCAGTACAGGACTTGATGAAAACTCGTTTGTTTCCGCGTCTCGGGGACGCCTGGTGGCATCTGGAACCTTCTTCACATTTCTCCTCTCTCTCTCTCACTCACTCACACTCACACACAGTGCTGGGCCTTGGGAGGCAGGGGAGCGAGGAGGAGAGGAGAAGGGATTGTCACCAGCAGGAATATAGAGGCTCGGGTTTTGCCAAGGACCAAGGAAACACTTAGGAAAGTTGTCTTCTGTCTGGAAAGCGTGTGCGGGCGTGCGTGTGTTACAGCCAAGTCACCCCCACTGTCAGAGAAGTCTCCAAAACCATGCAGCATTCCCTCACTTCAAAGTGGTGCTTACTTTCCTGTCCTTTGAGCTGGGTTAGTATGTACTGTGCTATCTCTAGAGATCCTGGCTTGTGCTCGGCACTTCTTTCCTTGCTTTGATCTCCCCTAGCTCAACCTGTACCTTCCACTTATTTTCAAGAAGTTCAGTACTGACTATGACTGTGATATGTGGTTAACATAGCTAGGTGGTTGTCTCACGTAGCTATCTTAAGTGCGACTTAAATGCAAGTCGCTCTGGATAAGAGCGTCTGCTAAATGATTAGAATGGAAATGTCAACTGTTCAGCATGGTAGGCGAATCATCATCATCATCATTATCATCATGGGAGTTTTGAGCTCAGATATTTTTCTGCTCTTCCTGTTGACATTGATTCTAAAAGTTATATTCATGGACACCCACTAAAGCTCTTTATTGTCCTATTCCTCTACTACTACTAGTTGACCCTTCTATCACCCATCTTTGGGTCTCTCATCAGCTAGTTTTATGCCGTTCTTCCTGCCCAGAAGTCTGATCAGCACAGTGGGATCCAGGGGCTGAGGGGTCACAGTACATGAGGAGAAGACATCTGGGTCCCAGGGAGAGAGAGAGGTAGCTTCACCAGCCTGATCACTAGAAGTAGACTTCGATTTCGGACGTTTGAAAAGGTCCCCACAACGTCGATATATGCCTTCCTCAGCACTCACAAAAAAACGTTTAAAAAAATGGTTGCCCGTTTAGGCCACTGCACCAGCACAGTTCACAATTATCCAGCAAGCCGTAAGAACACCTGATGATAGTAGCTGGAAACAGAGCTTTGTTTTTAATTATTTTTGTTTTAAGCCTTCCCCAAACCATAGCCTGAAACTTAACCACTCAGAATGAATGCCTAAACTGTTAACCTTCTGAGTGGTTTCTGTTTCAACCCTGTAACCACGAGGAATGAATGCGTCTCGAAAAGATGTTCATCCAAAATACGTTTAATTTCGAAGGGAAATGATGATCTTGTTGAGCTTGCCGGTGAAGAACCACAGGAGTCGTGTTTATCTGAACTCACACACACACACATTCACATACACATACAGTATATATACACATATACACACACACACACTCACAGTATATGAGTAGACATCTGGATCCCAGCCATGGACTGAGGTAGCATCTCAGTGGGGATGCAAACCAGTGATGTTTATCTGTGTGAGAAGTAAAGAGAAGAAGTCCCAGTAGGAGACAGGGTTAGTAGGAGACAGGGTTAGTAGGAGACAGGGTTAGTAGGAGACAGGGCCAGTAGGAGACAGGGTTAGGGTTAGTAGGAGACAGGGTTAGGGCCAGTAGGAGACAGGGTTAGTAGGAGACAGGGTTAGTAGGAGACAGGGTTAGTAGGAGACAGGGTTAGGGTTAGTAGGAGACAGGGTTAGGGTTAGTAGGAGACAGGGTTAGTAGGAGACAGGGTTAGGGTTAGTAGGAGACAGGGTTAGGGTTAGTGGGAGACAGGGTTAGTAGGAGACAGGGTTAGTAGGAGACAGGGTTAGTAGGAGACAGGGTTAGTAGGAGACAGGGCCAGTAGGAGACAGGGTTAGGGTTAGTAGGAGACAGGGTTAGGGCCAGTAGGAGACAGGGTTAGTAGGAGACAGGGTTAGTAGGAGACAGGGTTAGTAGGAGACAGGGTTAGGGTTAGTAGGAGACAGGGTTAGTAGGAGACAGGGTTAGGGCCAGTAGGAGACAGGGTTAGGGTTAGTAGGAGACAGGGTTAGGGTTAGTAGGAGACAGGGTTAGTAGGAGACAGGGTTAGGGTGAGTAGGAGACAGGGTTAGTAGGAGACAGGGTTAGGGCCAGTAGGAGACAGGGTTAGTAGGAGACAGGGTTAGTAGGAGACAGGGTTAGTAGGAGACAGGGTTAGTAGGAGACAGGGTTAGGGCCAGTAGGAGACAGGGTTAGGGCCAGTAGGAGACAGGGTTAGTAGGAGACAGGGTTAGGGCCAGTAGGAGACAGGGTTAGTAGTAGACAGGGTTAGGGTTAGTAGGAGACAGGGTTAGTAGGAGACAGGGTTAGTAGGAGACAGGGTTAGGGCCAGTAGGAGACAGGGTTAGTAGGAGACAGGGTTAGGGTTAGTAGGAGACAGGGTTAGGGTTAGTAGGAGACAGGGTTAGTAGGAGACAGGGTTAGTAGGAGACAGGGTTAGTAGGAGACAGGGTTAGGGTTAGTAGGAGACAGGGTTAGGGTTAGTAGGAGACAGGGTTAGGGTTAGTAGGAGACAGGGTTAGTAGGAGACAGGGTTAGTAGGAGACAGGGTTAGTAGGAGACAGGGTTAGTAGGAGACAGGGTTAGGGTTAGTAGGAGACAGGGTTAGTAGGAGACAGGGTTAGGGCCAGTAGGAGACAGGGTTAGGGTTAGTAGGAGACAGGGTTAGGGTTAGTAGGAGACAGGGTTAGTAGGAGACAGGGTTAGGGTGAGTAGGAGACAGGGTTAGTAGGAGACAGGGTTAGGGCCAGTAGGAGACAGGGTTAGTAGGAGACAGGGTTAGTAGGAGACAGGGTTAGGGCCAGTAGGAGACAGGGTTAGGGCCAGTAGGAGACAGGGTTAGTAGGAGACAGGGTTAGGGCCAGTAGGAGACAGGGTTAGTAGTAGACAGGGTTAGGGTTAGTAGGAGACAGGGTTAGTAGGAGACAGGGTTAGTAGGAGACAGGGTTAGGGCCAGTAGGAGACAGGGTTAGTAGGAGACAGGGTTAGGGTTAGTAGGAGACAGGGTTAGGGTTAGTAGGAGACAGGGTTAGTAGGAGACAGGGTTAGTAGGAGACAGGGTTAGTAGGAGACAGGGTTAGGGTTAGTAGGAGACAGGGTTAGTAGGAAACAGGGTTAGTAAGAGACAGGGTTAGGGCCAGTAGGAGACAGGGTTAGTAGGAGACAGGGTTAGGGCCAGTAGGAGACAGGGTTAGTAGTAGACAGGGTTAGGGTTAGTAGGAGACAGGGTTAGTAGGAGACAGGGTTAGTAGGAGACAGGTTTAGTGCCAGTAGGAGACAGGGTTAGTAGGAGACAGGGTTAGGGTTAGTAGGAGACAGGGTTAGGGTTAGTAGGAGACAGGGTTAGTAGGAGACAGGGTTAGGGTTAGTAGGAGACAGGGTTAGTAGGAGACAGGGTTAGTAGGAGACAGGGTTAGTAGGAGACAGGGTTAGTAGGAGACAGGGTTAGGGTTAGTAGGAGGCAGGGTTAGGGTTAGTAGGAGACAGGGTTAGGGTTAGTAGGAGACAGGGTTAGTAGGAGACAGGGTTAGTAGGAGACAGGGTTAGGGTTAGTAGGAGACAGGGTTAGTAGGAAACAGGGTTAGTAAGAGACAGGGTTAGGGCCAGTAGGAGACAGGGTTAGTAGGAGACAGGGTTAGGGCCAGTAGGAGACAGGGTTAGTAGTAGACAGGGTTAGGGTTAGTAGGAGACAGGGTTAGTAGGAGACAGGGTTAGTAGGAGACAGGGTTAGGGCCAGTAGGAGACAGGGTTAGTAGGAGACAGGGTTAGGGTTAGTAGGAGACAGGGTTAGGGTTAGTAGGAGACAGGGTTAGTAGGAGACAGGGTTAGTAGGAGACAGGGTTAGTAGGAGACAGGGTTAGTAGGAGACAGGGTTAGGGTTAGTAGGAGACAGGGTTAGTAGGAGACAGGGTTAGGGCCAGTAGGAGACAGGGTTAGGGCCAGTAGGAGACAGGGTTAGTGGGAGACAGGGTTAGGGTTAGTAGGAGACAGGGTTAGTGGGAGACAGGGTTAGGGCCAGTAGGAGACAGGGTTAGTGGGAGACAGGGTTAGGGTTAGTAGGAGAAAGGCTTAGTAGGAAACAGGGTTAGTAAGAGACAGGGTTAGGGCCAGTAGGAGACAGGGTTGGGTTAGTAGGAGACAGGGTTAGGGTTAGTGGGAGACAGGGTTAGTGGGAGACAGGGTTAGGGCCAGTAGGAGACAGGGTTAGTGGGAGACAGGGTTAGGGTTAGTAGGAGACAGGGTTAGGGTTAGTGGGAGACAGGGTTAGTGGGAGACAGGGTTAGGGCCAGTAGGAGACAGGGTTAGTGGGAGACAGGGTTAGTGGGAGACAGGGTTAGTAGGAGACAGGGTTAGGGTTAGTGGGAGACAGGGTTAGGGTTAGTGGGAGACAGGGTTAGTAGGAGACAGGGTTAGGGTTAGTAGGAGACAGGGTTAGTAGGAGACAGGGTTAGGGCCAGTAGGAGACAGGGTTAGTAGGAGACAGGGTTAGGGGCAGTAGGAGACAGTGCCAGTAGGAGACAGGGTTAGGGTTAGTGGGAGACAGGGTTAGGGTTAGTGGGAGACAGGGTTAGGGTTAGTGGGAGACAGGGTTAGTGGGAGACAGGGTTAGGGCCAGTAGGAGACAGGGTTAGTGGGAGACAGGGTTAGTAGGAGACAGGGTTAGGGCCAGTAGGAGACAGGGTTAGTGGGAGACAGGGTTAGTAGGAGACATGGTTAGGGCCAGTAGGAGACAGGGTTAGTAGGAGACAGGGTTAGTAGGAGACAGGGTTAGGGTTAGTAGGAGACAGGGTTAGGGCCAGTAGGAGACAGGGTTAGTAGGAGACAGGGTTAGGGGCAGTAGGAGACAGTGCCAGTAGGAGACAGGGTTAGGGTTAGTAGGAGACAGGGTTAGGGGCAGTGGGAGACAGGGTTAGTAGGAGACAGGGTTAGTAGGACACAGGGTTAGTAGGAGACAGGGTTAGTAGGAGACAGGGTTAGGGTTAGTAGGAGACAGGGTTAGGGTTAGTAGGAAACAGGGTTAGGGTTAGTAGGAGACAGGGTTAGGGTTAGTAGGAAACAAGGTTAATAGGAGACAGGGTTAGGGCCAGTAGGAGACAGGGTTAGGGTTAGTAGGAGAAAGGGTTAGTAGGAGACAGGGTTAGGGTTAGTAGGAGACAGGGTTAGTAGGAGACAGGGTTAGGGTTAGTAGGAGACAGGGTTAGGGTTAGTAGGAGACAGGGTTAGTAGGAGACAGGGTTAGTAGGAGACAGGGTTAGTAGGAGACAGGGTTAGTAGGAGACAGGGTTGGGTTAGTGGGAGACAGGGTTAGGGTTAGTAGGAGACAGGGTTAGGGTTAGTAGGAGACAGGGTTAGTAGGAGACAGGGTTAGTAGGAGACAGGGTTAGGGTTAGTTGGAGACAGGGTTAGTGGGAGACAGGGTTAGGGTTAGTAGGAGACAGGGTTAGTAGGAGACAGGGTTAGGGTTAGTTGGAGACAGGGTTAGTGGGAGACAGGGTTAGTAGGAGACAGGGTTAGGGTTAGTGGGAGACAGGGTTAGGGTTAGTAGGAGACAGGGTTAGGCTTAGTAGGAGACAGGGTTAGGGTTAGTAGGAGACAGGGTTAGGGTTAGTAGGAGACAGGGTTAGGGCCAGTAGGAGACAGGGTTAGTAGGAGACAGGGTTAGTAGGAGACAGGGTTAAGGTTAGTAGGAGACAGGGTTAGTAGGAGACAGGGTTAGGGTTAGTAGGAGACAGGGTTAGGGTTAGTAGGAGACAGGGTTAGTAGGAGACAGGGTTAGGGCCAATAGGAGACAGGGTTAGGGCCAGTAGGAGACAGGGCCAGTAGGAGACAGGGTTAGTAAGAGACAGGGTTAGTGCCAGTAGAAGACAGGGTTAGTAGGAGACAGGGTTAGGGCCAGTAGGAAACAGGATTAGTAAGAGACAGGGTTAGGGCCAGTAGGAGACAGGGTTAGTAGGAGACAGGGTTAGTAGGAGACAGGGTTAGTAGGAGACAGGGTTAGGGCCAGTAGGAGGCAGCGTTAGTAGGAGGCAGGGTTAGGGCCAGTATGAGACAGGGTTCGTAGGAGACAGGGTTAGGGCCAGTAGGAGACAGGGTTAGGGTTAGTAGGAGACAGGGTTAGGGTTAGTAGGAAACAGGGTTAGGGTTAGTAGGAGACAGGGTTAGGGTTAGTAGGAAACAAGGTTAGTAGGAGACAGGGTTAGGGCCAGTAGGAGACAGGGTTAGGGTTAGTAGGAGACAGGGTTAGTAGGAGACAGGGTTAGGGTTAGTAGGAGACAGGGTTAGTAGGAGACAGGGTTAGTATGAGACAGGGTTGGGTTAGTGGGAGACAGGGTTAGGGTTAGTAGGAGACAGGGTTAGGGTTAGTAGGAGACAGGGTTAGTAGGAGACAGGGTTAGTAGGAGACAGGGTTAGGGTTAGTTGGAGACAGGGTTAGTGGGAGACAGGGTTAGTAGGAGACAGGGTTAGGGTTAGTGGGAGACAGGGTTAGGGTTAGTAGGAGACAGGGTTAGGGTTAGTAGGAGACAGGGTTAGTAGGAGACAGGGTTAGGGTTAGTAGGAGACAGGGTTAGGGCCAGTAGGAGACAGGGTTAGGGTTAGTAGGAGACAGGGTTAGGGTTATTAGGAGACAGGGTTAGGGTTAGTAGGAGACAGGGTTAGTGTTAGTAGGAGACAGGGTTAGGGCCAGTAGGAGACAGGGTTAGGGTTAGTAGGAGACAGGGTTAGGGTTAGTAGGAGACAGGGTTAGGGCCAGTAGGAGACAGGGTGGGTAGGAGACAGGGTTAGGGCCAGTAGGAGACAGGGTTAGGGTTAGTAGGAGACAGGGTTAGGGTTAGTAGGAGACAGGGTTAGGGTTAGTAAGAGACAGGGTTAGGGTTAGTAGGAGACAGGGTTAGGGTTAGTAGGAGACAGGGTTAGGGTTAGTAGGAGACAGGGTTAGTAGGAGACAGGGTTAGTAGGAGACAGGGTTAGGGTTAGTTGGAGACAGGGTTAGTGGGAGACAGGGTTAGGGTTAGTAGGAGACAGGGTTAGTAGGAGACAGGGTTAGGGTTAGTTGGAGACAGGGTTAGTAGGAGACAGGGTTAGTAGGAGACAGGGTTAGGGTTAGTAGGAGACAGGGTTAGGGTTAGTGGGAGACAGGGTTAGGGTTAGTAGGAGACAGGGTTAGGCTTAGTAGGAGACAGGGTTAGGGTTAGTAGGAGACAGGGTTAGGGTTAGTAGGAGACAGGGTTAGGGCCAGTAGGAGACAGGGTTAGTAGGAGACAGGGTTAGTAGGAGACAGGGTTAAGGTTAGTAGGAGACAGGGTTAGTAGGAGACAGGGTTAGGGTTAGTAGGAGACAGGGTTAGGGTTAGTAGGAGACAGGGTTAGTAGGAGACAGGGTTAGGGCCAATGGGAGACAGGGTTAGGGCCAGTAGGAGACAGGGCCAGTAGGAGACAGGGTTAGTAAGAGACAGGGTTAGTGCCAGTAGAAGACAGGGTTAGTAGGAGACAGGGTTAGGGCCAGTAGGAAACAGGATTAGTAAGAGACAGGGTTAGGGCCAGTAGGAGACAGGGTTAGTAGGAGACAGGGTTAGTAGGAGACAGGGTTAGGGCCAGTAGGAGGCAGCGTTAGTAGGAGGCAGGGTTAGGGCCAGTATGAGACAGGGTTCGTAGGAGACAGGGTTAGGGCCAGTATGAGACAGGGTTAGGGTTAGTAGGAGACAGGGTTAGGGTTAGTAGGAAACAGGGTTAGGGTTAGTAGGAGACAGGGTTAGTAGGAGACAGGGTTAGGGCCAGTAGGAGACAGGGTTAGGGTTAGTAGGAGACAGGGTTAGGGTTAGTAGGAGACAGGGTTAGTAGGAGACAGGGTTAGTAGGAGACAGGGTTGGGTTAGTGGGAGACAGGGTTAGGGTTAGTAGGAGACAGGGTTAGGGTTAGTAGGAGACAGGGTTAGTAGGAGACAGGGTTAGTAGGAGACAGGGTTAGGGTTAGTTGGAGACAGGGTTAGTGGGAGACAGGGTTAGTAGGAGACAGGGTTAGGGTTAGTGGGAGACAGGGTTAGGGTTAGTAGGAGACAGGGTTAGGGTTAGTAGGAGACAGGGTTAGTAGGAGACAGGGTTAGGGTTAGTAGGAGACAGGGTTAGGGCCAGTAGGAGACAGGGTTAGGGTTAGTAGGAGACAGGGTTAGGGTTATTAGGAGACAGGGTTAGGGTTAGTAGGGAGACAGGGTTAGTGTTAGTAGGAGACAGGGTTAGGGCCAGTAGGAGACAGGGTTAGGGTTAGTAGGAGACAGGGTTAGGGTTAGTAGGAGACAGGGTTAGGGCCAGTAGGAGACAGGGTGGGTAGGAGACAGGGTTAGGGCCAGTAGGAGACAGGGTTAGGGCCAGTAGGAGACAGGGTTAGGGTTAGTAGGAGACAGGGTTAGGGTTAGTAGGAGACAGGGTTAGGGTTAGTAAGAGACAGGGTTAGGGTTAGTAGGAGACAGGGTTAGGGTTAGTAGGAGACAGGGTTAGGGTTAGTAAGAGACAGGGTTAGGGTTAGTAGGAGACAGGGTTAGGGCCAGTAGGAGACAGGGTTAGTAGGAGACAGGGTTAGGGTTAGTAGGAAACAGGGTTAGGGTTAGTAGGAGACAGGGTTAGTAGGAAACAGGGTTAGGGTTAGTAGGAGACAGGGTTAGTAGGAGACAGGGTTAGTAGGAGACAGGGTTAGTAGGAGACAGGGTTAGGGTTAGTAGGAAACAGGGTTAGGGTTAGTAGGAAACAGGGTTAGTAGGAAACAGGGTTAGGGTTAGTAGGAGACATGAGGCAGCGGTAGTAGTCATGTCTTGGAGATGTCATGGCTGTGAATATGTGGTCACCTGTAACATCCACCCTCCCCACCTCCCGTATAACATGGACGCCTTCATAACCTGGGTTCTGTCCACACACCTTGGTCAGACGTGGAGGCTCGCACACTTACAGTATACGCTTTCTTTCTCTGCGACACTCTCTCTCTCTCTCTGTCTGGTCCAGTGGGCCTGTGGTGCAGGTGAAACCCAACCTGGTCCAGTCCAAAACCCTGGAGTCCTGCCGGGGTCACAAGTGCCATGAGTTTATCACTTCCTTTCTCTTTTCTCCTCTCCTACTCTCATCTTCCCCCTCTTCTTCTTTATCTCTTTCCCACCAAAGGATTGGCTTTATTGGCCTCCTCCTCTTCCTTTCCTCCCCCCCCCCCCCTCTCTCTCTCCACTAGCAGTTTGTCAAGGAAATAATGTTTTATATCTGAATGGATTTACAGTACTCTTATTACTTTTCCCTGTCGTTGACTTTTTTAAAAATCTATCACTTTAAAGTGTGCATGTCTCCTGGAATTATTGTCTAACTTTATGAGCGCTGATAAGACGATAAGGCCGTAATCCATTGCTGTACAGCGGACATCCAGTAAAGATGTCACTCTATCTACATGTATTCAAGTCGTTAACTAGCTCTACGCTAAGCGATTTGGTCAGTACAGTAACGTAGTGATTTATCCAGGCAATCTCTCAGCGGATGTTAGAGGAACCATTTTGTTTTGGTCTCTCCCTTCCTGCTCTGATGAGCGATTTGGTCCTCCCTAGCTGGGGCTCTGATTGGGTGCTGCCCTGCCCTCTGAGTTCCATGTTGTATCATTTTAGGTTAGAAAGCTGATCTGCCCTTAACCTCATGTACCGATGCTCTGGACTTGTGCCGTCTTTATGATCTCCCTCATTAAAATTAACTGTCTGGCTGTAAAAAAAAAAAGATTTCCTTTTAATGCTGCCTTCTGGATTCTCTTATGCACTTCAGATCTCAGATGATGGATAACCAGCAGAGGCTGACTCTCTTTGGGTCGCTGTCTTCTTTCTCTTTCTCTCTCTCTTCCTCTCTTTCTGCCTCTCCCTCTCTCTCTCTCGCCCTCTCTCTCTCTCTCTCTATCTCTCTCTATCTTTCTCTCTCTCTCCCTCTCTTTCTGCCTCTCTCTCTCTTTCTGCCTCTCTCTCTCCCGATTTTTCTCCACCACTCATTTACTCTTTCCACCTCTCTCGTTTATTTCCTGTTCTGTCAGGGCTCTTTACACTCTGTCATACACGAAGGTGTAAGCTAACAGACCAGGAATGGGACTCTGGGACTGGCTCTATAGCGAACTGTCCACATAGATACTAACAAACAACCACTATCTGACGCTAAGCTATTAAAGCATTTACGATGGAGAACATGACGTATTTTCTAATCTTAGATGTAATAAATATAGGGCTCTGGAACTATTTACATCATAAAACCATCATATTTATTATTTACAATGAATATTTTGGATAGAAGGGGTTTGAAGTGCTAAATGTCATTTATGATAGAGTGCCTCCTCTCCTCCCCTCCTCTCCTCCCCTCCTCTCCTCTCTCCCCTCCTCTCCTCCCCTCCTCTCCTCTCCTCTCTCCTCACCTCTCCTCCCCTCCTCTCCTCTCTCCTCACCTCTCCTCTCCTCACCTCTCCTCTCCTTCTCTCCTCACCACTCCTCTCCTTCTCTCCTCTCTCCTCACCTCTCCTCTCCTTCTCTCTACCCGACTCCTCATCTAAACTCCTCTCCCTCTCCTCTCCTCTCCTTCTCTCTACCCGACTCCTCATCTAAACTCCTCTCTCCTCACCTCTCCTCTCCTTCTCTCTACCCGACTCCTCATCTAAACTCCTCTCCTCTCTCCTCACCTCTCCTCTCCTTCTCTCTACCCGACTCCTCATCTAAACTCCTCTCCTCTCTCCTCACCTCTCCTCTCCTTCTCTCTACCCGACTCCTCATCTAAACTCCTCTCCTCACCTCTCCTCTCCTTCTCTCTACCCGACTCCTCATCTAAACTCCTCTCCTCTCCTTCTCTCTACCCGACTCCTCATCTAAACTCCTCTCCTCTCCTTCTCTCTACCCGACTCCTCATCTAAACTCCTCTCCCTCACCTCTCCTCTCCTTCTCTCTACCCGACTTCTCATCTAAACTACATCTCTCCTCTCCTCACCTCTCCTCTCCTTCTCTCTACCCGACTTCTCATCTAAACTCCTCTCCTCTCTCCTCACCTCTCCTCTCCTTCTCTCTACCCGACTCCTCATCTAAACTCCTCTCCTCTCTCTCGTTCCCTACCCCCCTTCCCTCTTCTCTCGTCCCCTACTCCCCCCTCCCCTCTCCTCTCCTCCCACCCCTTTCTCCTCTCCTCTCGCATAGGGAATACCCAACACAATTTAACAAGGCCAAATTTAAAAGACTCCTTTTAAAAGAGCGGCCTGCCCTTTTAAAATCAGGCCCATCAAACCTCTTGCCTTTTGATCAACCCAATAACCCTTGCCCCTTCCCATCGGCATTTCTTTTAAATTATTATGTGTGTTTGCTTGCTTGCGTGCGTGTGTGCGTGCGTGAGTGCGTGTGTGCGTGCGTGCGTGCGTGTGTGTGTGTGTGCTTGGATTTCTGACTCTATGTATTGGCCACTGAGAGGCTTTGTAGCCACCGGTCGGCCATATTGGCACTCCTCAGAAGAAGCAGTCCTCCACAGGAATGAATGGAATTCTACAGTATTTCACAAAAAAAATTTCAAGGACAAAATGACGTCTATCTAAGTATTTTTGTTGTTGTAGTGGGGACAGTAACATTAGAACGTTATACTATAAGGATCTTTAGGGTTATTTTTTGTTTTGTTTGTTTAGCTCGCATAATACAATTTACAAGTATGCAGGTGTCTGTAATAGAATAAATGTGGCAAAAACAAATGTAGACATTAATAAATGCGTTTCTATAGCTTCTAAAATCTTTTTTATAATGGTGGGGGAGTGTCAAGATGGAGGTGCAGTGACTTCAAAACAGCGGCACCTGTCAGTCATCTAGTTTATATATAAATGAATTGGTTGGTCCCCAAGCCCCGGTCCCCATTACCTCTGGGGTACGTTGGGGGACACAGCCCCTGGTCCATGTTGCCCTGTTTGGCCCTGAAACACTGCTGATTCTGCCTATATAGGCCCCGATGGGCTCTGGTCAAAACTAGTGCACTGTAAAGGGACTAGGGTGCCATATGAGACGCAGCCTAGGATCTGTGTCTTTTTATAGGGAGGTTGGGGTCAGGTGGTTGGGGTGGAGAGGTGAAGGGGTGGAGGATTATTTAACCCTGAATGCTATTCTCCAGTCTGTGGTGCTTCTGTGAGCCTAATCTGCCCTGGCCTTCACCCCTCACCTGGCCAGTCTCATGGTGAAGCTCCCAGGCTTGTAAAACTGGGCCAAGGCCAGAAAGAGTGGAGGGGGGGGGGGGCCTTGGGAGTGGAGAATTGACTACTGTCAAAGTAGGGGAGAGGAGGGGAGTAGAGAGGGGAAGTGACTGTCGATGAACTCCCACATCTCATCACCTCTGAGTACATCTCGTCCGGTTCTGGCCCGGGAAGAGAGGGAGGGAGAGAGGGATGCTGGGAGTGTGATGTTTTAAAGAAGCCCCTGGGCTTTCCTCTGGTTCCTGTTCTGTCTGTCTGTCTGTCTGCTGAGTTTACGACGCCAAGCCGGCTGCTCCTGGCTCCAAGGATCCAAGGCCGAGAGGGTCCGCCAGAGCAGAGTCACTTGCTGACGCCAGCTTATCTCGCTCTTTACCAGTCGACCAAAACGCTCAGCGCTCAGCGTTTCGTCTGGCTCACATTAACACTGGAAGCTCCGTGTCTACTTCAGAAAGCTGCTTATTTACTCTACAGAACCTTGCCTTGTCAAACTCGATATTCTCCTGCAGGGCAAATGACGATCGTCATGATCAGTATTAGTCATCTCAGCACTTCTTCACGTTGATCGTGAAAGGCAAGGCAACACTAGTAGGTAGTCGCCCACAGGCCTCCTCTCCTCTGGTTTCTATTTCTGTGGTCCTCCCCATTATCTCTCCTCCTCCTCTCTACTCGAGGCTTCTTTCTCCTCCAGGGCCATTGCCTCCTCTCTCTGGTCGTCCTCCCCATTATCTCTCCTACTTCCTCTCCTATTGAGGCTTGTAGCTTCCCTCCCCATTATCTCTCCCTCCCTGAGCCTAGCTGTTTGGTCCTGGTTTTATGGCAGGGTAGAGAAGGGCCATGAGGAAATGAGCTGACCCCGGGGTCAGGGGGCTGAGACCGGACCATGGCCCTACCACCTCTACCCTGCTCTCTCCATCTCTGTCTCCGATCCACCTCTGTGTCTCTCTCTCACTCCACCTCTCCCCCAACCCCCCGACCCGAACTGGCTCTGAGAGAGAGATGAGAGAGGCGAGAGAGAAAGGGAGAGAGAGGGATCGGGGGTTACTAAGGGACAGGACCCCTTCAAGCCTTGACCCTGGACTCATATGCCTTTAATTAAGCTCGATTTGAATTTGTTTACAAGCCCCACTGGTCTTAAATCTTCTGGGTGTGCCCCCACCCTACGGCACCCCAATTCCCCCATACATCCCTCCAACACCGCCCTCCTTTCTTTCATAGTCCCCCTTTTCTTCCACTCCTTTTCTTCTTGTCTTTAATATGGTGTTGGACGTCTGTGTATTACTCTGTTTTAACCTGGGCTCAGCCACGGGTTACAAGCTATTGGGGAATCCACCAAATAGGATTTTGGGGACACTCACTGTAAGATGTTAATGTGTTGACGATATGAGGTCTGCTCACCGCACTAAACCTCACCCGTCCTCACTCTTCTCCAACCTCCTCTTCCTCCCCTGTTATCACCCCTACTCCTCTCCCTCTCCTCCCCCCTCCTCCTCTCCTCTCCCCCTTCTTACTCTTTTCCCCCTCCTCTCCTCACCCATCCTCCCCTGTTAGGACCCGTGGCCCTTTATGGCTACATCAGGCACCCGCCTGGACGACTTACTGCTGACCTCATGACCTACCATTGAAAGCCGTACGAGGAGAGAATCTTTCTCTTCTTCCTCCCAGACTCCTCTCCACTATGTCTCCGTCGCTGAGCCCTCTTCTGTCTCGCGTTGTCTTTCTTTCCTCAGTCTTCCTGTTGTTTGTCATAACAATTGTAATGCTCAGGGGTGCTTTTGTTAAGTTAATGTGCTGATTTGTGATTCTGTTCACTGTGCCATCATTTCATTGGTCTATGAGTCTCTTCCCAAAATATAGAATGTATAACCCTAACCCTTCCGAACCATCCTCTCAATAATACCCCAGCCTTGATGGCCCCCAACCCACCCCTGTTTACAGCTCTCACGCCCCCAGCCTCGCCAATGCACTGCAGCCCTCAGCCATCCCCTCACCAAAACCCCAGCCCTTACCGCACACCTCTCTGTATCCGCTCACTTCCACCGGTTGTATCATGTAAAAGATTTACACAGAGCTCAGACGTCTTTATTAGGGGGTTTAGCAGCATGTTTAGTGCAACACAAAATCCCATCCACTGCTTCTATCATATTAAAACATTTACACGTAACCCAGGAGCTGTTACAATGCTTCTTACTAGCGTGTTAGCAGCATTCAGAGCTAGCTACGTAAAGCTTGGTCCTGGTCCTGGTGCTGGGGAGTTGAGGGGCTAATTGGATATAGGCTGGGTTAAGTAAATGTTTGACTTCTCCTCTGGGCTGGAGGGACCTGTGGTTAGGAGTGGAGGGAGGGAGGCTTGGAGGGAGTGAGAGAGGGAGGAGAGTAAATGGATAAGTGTGGACATTTACATGATAATTAGGACGATGATGTCCCTTTTGAAATCAATCTATGACATGCATGTAATCAATATTCCAAGACGAGAGTTTCTCAGGGACCAGCCCTGTCACTTCTCCAACTAAGCTGTTCCTAATATTTGCTGTACTCAGTGCGTATTGCATTTTGTTCTAATGAAATGTCGTCTGTCAGGTTTCAGATCCAGAGAGGCACCAGTGATCCACACAACTACAAGAGCCTCGCTGACTGCTTTAGAACTGTCTTCCGCAATGAAGGGTAAGTGTACTGCCAGCCTGTAGACATGTCCACCTTGTTTTAACCTTAATCGCACACGGTATAGCTAGTCTTCCTGTACTCAGCACAGTTGAGGCATTCAATGTATACCCTCATGTTTCCCTCTAAAACAGGTATGTGTTCCTATGTTATTTAGTGTGTAGACAAATAACATGGCAAGGTGCCACCTGGTGGGAGTTTAACTGAAACGATGGTGACCTCTAGTATAAATGATCGTTGATGTTTTTCAATCGTTTTTTGTTGTTGTTGTCTGTATTCTGATTTCCCTGTTAGCATTTTTCGACGTGAATCTTGTTCTGGAGGCAGCTCTGCAGAGTGGTCACTAGCTGGCACAGCCACAAAGTCATAACATCTGATTTTAAACCTAACCTTAACCACACTGCTAACCCTAATGCCTAACCTTGAATACATTTTAGTTTTCATGAATTTTTTCAATATAGCCAATGTTGACTTTGCAGCTGGCCATCGGTGTATTCAGACCCCTTGACTTTTTCCACATTTTGTTATGTTAATCTACAGACAATACCCCATAATGACAAAGCAAAAACTGTTTTTTTTAGAAATGTTTGCAAAAAAAAATAAAAAAATACTACTTCAATATCACATTTTATGTAAGTATTCAGACCCTTTTCTCAGTACTTTGTTGAAGCACCTTTGGCAACAATTACAGCCTTGAGTCTTCTTGGGTATGACGCTACAAGCTTGGCACACCTGTATTTGGGGAGTTTGTCCTAATCTTCTCTGCAGATCCTCTCAAGCTCTGTCAGGTTGGATGGGGAGCGTTGCTGCACAGCTATTTTCAGGTCTCTCCAGAGATGTTCGATCGGGTTCAAGTCCGTGCTCTGGCTGGGCCACTCAAGGACATTCAGAGACTTGTCCTGAAGCCACTCCTGCGTTGTCTTGGCTGTCTGCTTAGGGTCGTTGTCCTGTTGGAAGGTGAACCTTCGCCCCAGTCTGAGGCCCTGAGCGCTCTGGAGCAGGTTTTCATCATGGATCTCTCATCAGACCAGAGAATCTTGTTTCTCATGGTCTGCGAGTCCTTTAGGTGCCTTTTGGCAAATTCCAAGCGGGCTGTCATGTGTTTTTCACTGAAGAGTGGCTTCTGTCTGGCCACTCTACCATAAAGGCCTGATTGGGGGAGTGCTGCAGAGATGGATGCACCTGAGCTCAATTTCAAGTCTCATAGCAAAGGGTCTGAATACTTATGTAAATAATGTATTTCTGTTATTATTTGTAATACATTTTCAAAAATGTCTAAAACTGTTTTCACTTGGTCGTTATGGGGTATTGTGTGTAGATTTCTGAGGAAAACAAGTGATTTAATCAAGTTTACAATAAGCCTCTAACGTAACAAATGTGTAAAAAGTCAAGGGGTCTGAATCCTTTCCGAAGGCACTGTATCTAAGGGGAAATCACTCAGTTCTGCCTCCAGGACAAGACTCGTGGCAATAAATGCCAACCTGCTGTTCATTAGGGAGGTTATCCAACATTTAGTTCTATTTCTAACAGAGAGGTAAGTAAATGCTCGGTATCGAGTGCCGTTTTGCTACATTTTCAGTAAGAAGAACTCACTCTGAAATACTCTCACTCTGAAATAATACAACACATGGGGCTTCTCTCTTCCTCTCACTCGCCATCCCTCTGGTAAAAGTGTCTCTCTCGCTCTTTCTCTCTTTCTCTGGTGAAAGGGTTTTTCTCCCTCCCCTCTGGTCCTGTGACAAGGCAGTGAGACGGAGACAGTGTACAGAGCCAGGTGAAAGTGTGTGCCACTCAGCCTGTTTATGGACAGCCGACAGCTTTATAGTGGATATAAAATTGATGTGTGAGCGCGTGTGTGTGCTGAGAGGCTGCCCGGTGACAGTTGGGGAACTTCTTTGCTGGCTAACAGCCCACAAACCCTGCTACTGTTGGGTGTGTGTGTGTGTGTGTGTGTGTGTGTGTGTGTGTGTGTGTGTGTGTGTGTGTGTGTGTGTGTGTGTGTGTGTGTGTGTCAAATCAAATACATTCAAATCAAATTGTATTTGTCACATGCGCCGAATACAACAGGTGTAGACCTGACAGTGAAATGCTTACTTACAAGCCCTTAACCAACAATGCAGTTTTAACAAAAAATAAGAGTTAAGAAAATATTTGCAAAATAAACTCAAGTTTAAAAAGTAACACAACAACATTAACGAGGCTATATACAGGGGGTACCGGTACCGAGTCAGTGTGCGGCGGTACAGGTTAGTTGAGGTCATATGTAGGGGAGAAGTGACTACGCATAGATAATAAACAGCAAGTAGCAGCAGTCAATACAAAATAGTGCGGGTTTAGTCCCAGGCTCTTTAGCTTAGTGATGAGCTTTGAGGCCCCTATGGTGTGTGCGCTCACGCTCGTGCGCGTGCGTGGGTGAGTGTGTTTGAGTATGTGTCTGTATTACTGTTATTTCGACTTCTCACTTTATCTACTTGTAAATAACCATTTGATGACATAGCACATTTCATAGTACATACCGTTACTGCTAGTTTTACTCCTACTTTTATACTTTTAAATATGTGTTTACCACTTACCTTATTGTGTTACTGTTGTTACTTTTTTGCTCTATATTTTTGATATTTCACTGTTGAGAGGTAGCATGCAGGTAGGCATGTCATTATATTGCACCATTTACACCCCGCTGTATCCTGTGTAGAGGTTTTCTAAACTTGGATTTGATGTCATTTTGATTTGATTAGATTTAGTTTTTACGGTAAGGATGCTTGGCATTTCAGGAGACACGGGTGTAAGAAGGGAATGCACCAGTGCTATGTCTCTGGAAATATTCAGCCAGGAGGGCTGTACTGCTCAGAAATGGCATCCCAGCAAGCAGGGCTCACCTGCTGGGCAACAGGAGATGCAATTCAGCCATTACAGGAAACAGGCCTTCAAGTTGGTGGTTGAAAATATTACTGGTATGCTGGGTATTTGGTGTCATTGATGCAGAGAGTATCTGCCTCTCAGCCAGCTAGGAGTGACGCAATAAAACATGCCATTAAGATGACTTTGTCAGTATACCCGCATCAGTCAGCCTGCTGTCCACAGCTCCTATACATGCTACTCCACCACGTGGGCATCTGTCCTCCCCACCTGTGGTCTGATGTTCCTCAGTCAGCCTGCTGTCCTCTGCTCCTTACAGGCTTGGCATTCTGGGCCTATTCTGATTGAACCAGCGATCAGACTATCTGCATTTTCAGCTAATTACAGTTGAAGTTGGAAGTTTACATACACCTTAGCCAAATACATTTGAACTCAGTTTTTCACAATTCCTGACATTTAATCCTTGTAAAAATTCCCTGTCTTAGGTCAGTTAGGATCACCACTTTATTTTAAGAATGTGACATGTCAGAATAATAGTAGAGAGTGATTTATTTCAGCTTTTCTTTCTTTCATCACATTCCCAGTGGGTCAGAAGTTTACATACACTCAATTAGTATTTGCTAGCATTGCCTTGAAATTGTTTAACTTAGGTCAAACGTTTCGGGTAGCCTTCCACAAGCTTCCCATAATAAGTTGGGTGAATTTTGGCCGATTCCTCCTGACAGAGCTGGTGTAACTTAGTCAGGTTTGTAGACCTCCTTGCACGCACACACTTTTTCAGTTCTGCCCACAAATTTTCTATAGGATTGAGGTCAGGGCTTTGTGATGGCCACTCCAATACCTTGACTTTGTTGTCCTTAAGCCATTTTTCCACAACTTTGGAAGTGTGCTTGTGGTCATTGTCCATTTGGAAGACCCATTTGCGACCAAGCTTTAACTTCCTGACTGATGTCTTGAGATGTTGCTTCAATATATCCACATAATTTTCCTACCTCATGATGCCATCTATTTTGTGAAGTTCACCAGTCCCGCCTGCAGCAAAGCACCCCCACAACATGATGCTGCCACCCCCGTGCTTCACGGTTGGGATGGTGTTCTTCAGCTTGCAAGGCTCCCCCTTTTTCCTCCAAACATAACGATGGTCATTATGGCCAAACAGTTCTATTTTTGTTTCACCAGACCAGAGGACATTTCTCCAAAAAGTACGATCTTTGTCCCGATGTGCAGTTGCAAACCGTAGTCTGGCTTTTTTATGGTGGTTTTGGAGCAGTGACTTCTTCCTTGCTGAGCGGCCTTTCAGGTTATGTCGATATAGGACTCGTTTTACTGTGGATATAGATACTTTTGTACCTGTTTCACAAGGTCCTTTGCTGTTGTTCTGGGCTTGATTTGCACTTTTCGCACCAAAGTACGTTCATCTCTAGGAGACAGAACGTGTCTTCTTCCTGAGCGGTATGACTGCTGCGTGGTCCCATGGTGTTTATACTTGCGTACTATTGTTTGTACAGATGAACGTGGTACCTTCAGGGGTTTGGAAATTGCTCCCAAGGATGAACCAGACTTGTAGAGGTCTACAATTTTTTTCTGAGGTCTTGGCTAATTTCGTTTGATTTTCCCATGATGTCAAGCAAAGAGGCAGTGAGTTTGAAGGTAGGCCTTGAAATACATCCACAGATACACCTCCAATTGACTCAAATGATGTCAATTAGCCTATCAGAAGCTTCTAAAGCCATGACATAATTTTCTGGAATTTTCCAAGCTGTTTAAAGGCACAGTCAACTTAGTGTATGTAAACTTCTGACCCAGTGGAATTGTGATACAATGAATTATAAGTGAAATAATCTGTCTGTAAACAATTGTTGAAAAAATTACTTGTGTCATGCACAAAGTAGATGTCCTAACCGACTTGCCTGTGGAGTGGTTGAAAAACGAGTTTTAATGACTCCAACCTAAGTGTATGTAAACTTCCGACTTCAACTAAATATGTAATTGTAATTATTTGTGTTTAATTGTTTCTCCCTCTGCGGTGTATTATTCTTTTTCAAGCTTATTCAACCTTATTTTTCATTGATGTAGGCAGTAGCAGTGCCTGTGTAAAATCACTGGGGAAGCCAAGCCTGAAAAACAAAATCCATATTACAACCTACGTGTTGTGATAATTGCTTTGTTTGTTCTATAACATGTTAGTTCATATGCCTTGACACTGTGATATATAGGCCTAACACCGTACACAACCCGCACGTCATCATGTGCAAATTGATTTTGTCCCCCCCACACCAAATGTGATCACGACACGCAGGTTAATAAAATATATTTTTTGGTCTCCTTTTTCCCCTTCTCTTCTTTGACAGCAGCTTTTCTCTCTTCTCGATGGGAAATTAGTCTTTGGGGTCTTCAATAATACTCTGTAATTGTTATAGTATTTATAGAGAGTATAGTACAGTATTTCATGTGCTTGTCTTCAGCAGCCGCGTATTATCCCCATGGAAAGCAGCTCTTCTCTCTCTTCTCTATAGACCAATTATCAGTGTTAGTATATGTTGGCTGAGTCTGTAATCACTCTCCAGTAGCTAGTACCAAGATCACCTCCAGGCCTAACCACTTAGTTATAATTTATACAAATACTACCAGGGCTCCACTGTTGTGGAATTATTATTAAAAATAAACGGCTCTTGTCGGTTCAGGCCGAGGACTGAGCTAACACCGACTTAACACTCTGTCTCTCTGTCTGTCAGTCTCAGGCTGCGGAGGAGTAACTTGAAACCCTCAGCACCAGCTTGGCAATTAAGCTAAAAAGGAAAGCACATAAATGAAAATCTTCCCATCTGTAACTCAGTTCCTAAAACACTTCCTTGGTTTTGATATTGATAATGGCGGAATAAAGGATGTTGAAAAGGGAAGTCGCACATTCCAGGTATCACTTTTAGCGTAGAAATACTGTAGCTACATTTACTAAATGATTTCAGTGTTAAATCAAGTTTTTAAATCAAGTTTTTTTATGAAGTAATAGTCCGTTTCCGTAAAAATGTTTATCTGTTCCCTGTAAGTGTGTGTGTGTGTGTGTGTGTGTGTGTGTGTGTGTGTGTGTGTGTGTGTGTGTGTGTGTGTGTGTGTGTGTGTGTGTGTGTGTGTGTGTGTGTGTGTGTGTGTGTGTATCTATATATGCAAGTGGTTGTGACATGTACGGCTGTGTGAAATGCCTCAGCGGCACTCATCTTGCTGCGTTGTGTGGCGCCACGTGGTTCGGCTGAGTGCGGGAGCAGGGAGCATGCTTCATTCATCTGCTAAGTGTCTGTGTCTGGAGCCAAAAAAAAAAAAACAGCCAGTATATTTTCAGCCTTCACATTATAACAGCCTCGCTCTCTCTCTCTGACAGTATATTCTCAGCCGTCCCGATTCAAACAGCCTTTCAACCAGCCTGCCAGTATATTCTCAGCCCGCCCCTCTCTCTGTTAGTCACTATATTATCAGCCCTCAGCTAGATTCATAGCTGCGTCACCCTGCATTAGGGGATTTTTACAGTCCTGTGGGTTAACCACCTCCAGAAGCTCTGATATCCTCCTCCTACTCACTCCCCTCAGGTTGCCCGGCAGTACCAAATCACCTTCCTGCTTCTCTGTTCTACTTCCTCCTCTTCTTCATTTACTTTAGTTGGGCTTGATTGAGCTTGCCTGGCGCAATCAACCCCCCCCCCCAAATATTCCCAAATCATGTAAACCGCACACGTCGGGGGCAGTCTCAAACCAAACACTCAAAGTATTTGTAAGATTTCAAATAGTATTTGAACCCAGGTGTATGCAATTCAGTAGTTTCATATGAACAGTTGGTGGGTTTATTGGTTGTGTCCGATTAGTTGTTGATGACCTCTAGAAGAGCAGTGTTTTTGTGATGTAACCTGACCGGTGTGCCTTGAGTCCTATTTCATCTCCCTTGGGTTTCTCTTCCAGGCAATTTCAAGGTTAAAACAGTCACTGGGGAAACAGCAATATTTGCAGATGAAGCATGCAGGTTGTTTACCGGTTGTTGAAGAGGGAGAGAATGTCCTGCTTGTGACCCTTCCTATTTCTCATGGTACAGCCGGTGTGAGACCGAACCAGAGCAACAGTAGCCTATTCAACACATTATTCAAGGCTTTCTCAACCACAAATACTGGTTGTTGTTCGACAAAGATTTATCGCATTGCCACATTTCAATTGAATTTATTAGCACTCTTATCTTGTTAATCGCGTCTTGTTTGTCATCTTATAGCTCCATTATCTGATTTGACTTGTTTCTCGCTTTGTGTTGTCATTTTGAGCATTTAAAACAGATGGATGCTATGATTTTAGGAAGGTTAAGTTTTATGAAAATCTAAGACAAACCACTGACTATGTACGCTCTCTGTCACACACACACACACACACACACACACACACACACACACACACACACACTGGCCAGCTGGGCCCACAGTAGCCTCAGTAGCCATGGGAGAAAATTTGTTTAGGAAAGCCAAAAAGGGACTTAGTGTGTATTTTACATTTAAAATCAAATCAGGATTCAAATGAACCTCGGTCACATGAGCTCTGAGTTTGTCTGTAACAAATGTCAGTCCTCCTTTCTCACCTGGTGGCTATGTAGACTGACCACACCCGGGAAATCTGTGGTTGGTATTTGCATGGACAAACAAGACACAGACCAGGATCTTCCGTCCTTCTGTGTATGCGAAACAATTGGTAACATTTTACTACGGATGACAAGTGTAACCCTTCATTATGGGCTTGCAAGGCTTTGTGAGACTTGTCATGAGCATGTTTTCCTCCCTTGTAATGTCGTACTGTCATCTCATAATGATCCTGACTAAATATCCGCCGTTTTGAGCAGTTACAAAGTTATTAAGCTTTAACAGCCATCCATTTGGACCCCAATAATAAGAGGAGGGGATATAGCCTACAGAATGTGTATGTCTTAGAGTGTAGGGTGTATCGATATAGAACACATGTATGCGTGTGGACAGGGAGGACAGGGCGGTGTAGCCAGCGTGACTGATGGTATAGGAACCCCTGCTTCTCTATTGTGGAAACACGCCTCGGAAGACAACACGCGGAGATGTTATCGGCCGTTTGGCTTACAGGTGTCAATATTATGGTTTCAGAAAGTCGAGATTTAGCTAGTGATAGTACCCCTAGAGCAGAACAGAGCAGTCTACTTTGTCTGCCGCACTGAACCACAGCTCATTCTGAAAACACACACATTCAAATGAGGGGGGGAAAAACAGTCTATTCCACCAACACCAGAGGTTTTATTAAAGACTACCCAGCCTAGTGATTAGGCAGTATCATAGAGGTCATAACATCAGGGTTGTTACAGGTGGTAGTAACTGTACTTCCTCTAGTTGTTTATGCAGGTTTCACACCAACTACTATCTCATGCATAATGATCGCACGTGCCTTAGAGCTATGAAAAGACAATGGCCGTCATTTAGCAATGCAAATGTGCTCATGGTTTATCGATACCAAGTAATCAGGCGGGCAAATGTGGCTGACTGTCACAAAAGGATTCCGGAACTCGATATCTTCTGTGGAACTTTCATTTCCATTCCAAGAAACAAATGTCACTGCAAACCTCAGATAGGATTAATGTTACGATAGTGAGTCTGAGTAGAGTGTCTGTTTGAATGAATAGGGTTATCATTCCCAGCAATTAAATTGGTAAGATTGGCTTCCAGTGCAGCGTTGTGGCAAAGACTGGTGTCAGGTTCACGTTTATATAACTAGATCGCACAGTTTATTTGCTTATCAGACAACTGACTGAGGTCACTTTTAGCGTACCTGAACCAGCACTTCATTTTAGGAAGCAACTCTGTCTTTGTATCGTTATCCCTAAAGAGGACAATAATACTCTGTTTCACTTAAAAAGCCAATCCGCTGTTGAAACAATAACAAACGGGTGAAAACCTGAGGGATGGGCATGGAGAAATGTAACCACTCTCAAATTCATAAACTGAGCTATGGATCCAAGGACTGAACATTCATGATATCAAAATGATCTTTTTAACGGTGTTTTGAGGCTAAACGGTGTTTTGTTTACATTTCCAATGTTTACAGAAAATGGAGTAAAACAAGCTTATATTTTGGGTTCTGATGTGACAGTTGAACTAAGCTCATGAGGCATTTATAAGGTGTATTCTTCAAGAAACAATGGATATATATCATTCATTTATAAGTCAAAAAAACGGTTGTAGCAACTCCGAGATTGTCCCTTTATGGTTGATTTGAGAAAATGATGTTATTTTTTTGTTTGTTTTATTGAACAATAACACAATACAATAAAAGTAAATATACAGACAAGAGTACATGAACTGCAAAAGAAAATGTACATTTGTCAACAAGTATTGTATTTTGGTACCTATACTGCTTTTTTGTTTTCACATTTACTGATGATTTCATTAAAAAAAATGTTCAGTTGTAAATTAAATAGGGGTTTGTTCTCCACCCACTTCATCTTATGAATAAAGAAACTTCCAAGAAGAATAAGCTAATAAACTATGAAAATGTAATTGGGGTCCATATCAGTTGGTTCAAAATATCAGAACATTCCAAATAAACATTATGTTTTTTCCCTTAAAGTGGAACTGACAGCGTTTAAGCAACATGATATCTTAATAAGATCTGTTTCATATACACCCCCAGACAGAATATGACACCTACTTTTCCGTTTTCTGACAAGCGAGCACTTAGATATGGTTGTTTTCACGTTTGCATAAATTCATAGAATGTTGGGAATGACTTATAGTAGCTAGTAGCTAGCTAGCTAACATTAGGTTTCGTGTTTTTAGCTTGCCAAATAAATAACTAGGTACATAAATGGATACGCTAGCCCAGGGGTGTCAAACCCAGTCAGTGCATGGGCCTTATTGAAAGAACAATGAATTCGCCGGCCAGACATGTTTTTCTAAAAGAAAACTGCAACTGCGACCCAAACTGGGCATTGTTTTATTTGTAAAAAATGTGGCCCTTTATAATGTCCAATTATGTACATGTATATAGTATTTTAACATTACAACAAAATAAGAGATAAATCATATTTGTCAAGCCTTTGCTGCTATGCTTGCAGATGTGCATAATATGCTGCTACCCTAATCGAAAAGTATTTAACAACTCCAAATAACAAAAACGTAGCTGTACGTTTTAAGGTTTAAACTTATAACATGTTTTTCATTTTTTTTGCACTGCATGGATCACTGTTGCGGTTGAACGCAGCATTGCTGTATGATGCGCTCAGCATGTCTTGTAGTTGAGTAGCCAGCCTAGGCTACAGCTCAGATATTGCTGTATTAGGGCAATGTTTCTCCTTTGCATGGTGTTTTGTTGCAGGTTAGGTTTTTTGGTTATTCATTGTCAAAGTGTAAAAATTCCCGAAGCCAGACTGCAAACATTTTAGTAGCCTAGCTAGGACTGTTGCATGCGTCTGTACTTTCCCTCCACTGCGCGGTAAACCGGACACACAAAAGCAGCGCAATTGAAGTTGAATTTGCCAATGCAAGCGCATCAGGCTGTAATTTCATAAAGTAGATGACTCAACTGTTGACTCATTTGTACCCGCTTGTGTGTCCTATTCGGCCCGCGGGCCTATTAGCTACGTTATGACTGACCTGTGATCATTTGATTGTATTTTGTTTAATTGTATTTACATACCCAGCCTTATTTACAGTCATCTGTTTTTGTTCTAAATATTGAGTCAAACTGAAACAGTGCATCCCGAATGGGTGGAGGCAGCAAACAATGTACCAGACCAGTTGTGATTTATAACCTGATAGCAATATTTTTTGGACTACCAAGACATGTATTGGTGAATTATATTAATCATGCATTAAACTGCATCCATCTATTCTGCCAACAATGCCTTACCATATGTCATGGAATTCTGAGACAAATAGAACCTATTTTTAGTCTGTTTCATATCTGCGAAGTAGTTAAAACGCTGTTAGTTCCACTTTAAAATAAAGTATTCTAAATACATCCACAATCTTCTGATGTGAGAAAATAGTTTCTTTTCCAGATGAGATGAGGGCAGTGGAAAGGTAGGACCCTAAATGGCAGGTAATCCAAGAACGGAAACAAGGAGACAGCCAGTGCTTCAATAAGTATCAAATATTCAACTTGATACCAGAGGTCTCTTGGAATAATCTAAACCTGTCCCCTAAATGCAAGCAGGTGGGGACCATGTTTACTGTTATACTTAGGTATAAAGATTTAGACCTGTTCTACCTGTCTTGATTTGTTTGAGGCAGGCGGTCAATTTGGAGTGAAAGGGAAGGCCAGTGGGGTGCTTGTGGAGGTTTACACAGTGTTACCTACAGAGTAACCAATACAGACCTGGGTTCAAATACTATTTGAAATCTTTCAAATACTTTGAGTGTTCGCTTTGGAATGCCAGGTGGGTAGTGGTTGCACTTTTGGGATGTTTCTATTGGTTATATTTCATTAGGCAAGCTTACTCAAGCACAGGCGGTTTTAGAAATGATTTCGAATAGTATTTTAACCCAGGTCAGAACCAGTGACATAAAAGGATGTGATATGCGTTCAGGATGTGATATGCGTTCAGGATGTGATATGCGTTCAGGATGTGATATGCGTTCAGGATGTGATATACGTTCAGGATGTGGTATACGTTCAGGATGTGGTATGCGTTCAGGATGTGATATGCGTTCAGGATGTGATATGCGTTCAGGATGTGGTATGCGTTCAGGATGTGATATACGTTCAGGATGTGATATGCGTTCAGGATGTGATATGCGTTCAGGATGTGATATGCGTTCAGGATGTGATATACGTTCAGGATGTGATATACGTTCAGGATGTGGTATGCGTTCAGGATGTGGTATGCGTTCAGGATGTGGTATGCGTTCAGGATGTGATATGCGTTCAGGATGTGATATGCGTTCAGGATGTGATATGCGTTCAGGATGTGGTATGCGTTCAGGATGTGGTATGCGTTCAGGATGTGGTATGCGTTCAGGATGTGATATGCGTTCAGGATGTGATATGCGTTCAGGATGTGATATGCGTTCAGGATGTGATATGCGTTCAGGATGTGATATACGTTCAGGATGTGATATACGTTCAGGATGTGGTATGCGTTCAGGATGTGGTATGCGTTCAGGATGTGGTATGCGTTCAGGATGTGGTATGCGTTCAGGATGTGGTATGCGTTCAGGATGTGATATGCGTTCAGGATGTGATATGCGTTCAGGATGTGATATACGTTCAGGATGTGATATGCGTTCTGTGTGCAGTATGTTGTCACATAAGGACAGGTGTGGAGGAACTGCTAATGCATACAACACCTTTTTGTGCTTTCTTTGCAGAAATGGATAACATACGAGTCATTCCATGTCACTTTAGAAGGCCACTACACACAGATTGTTCTGAAATCGTTTATGTAGGTAGAGACCGCTAAGATTAGCATTCCTGAAACACTATTTTGTTGAAATTTAATATGATCTCTGAGAAATTAAGCTAATTTGATTGCACCCAAATTAGCCATTTCTATTCAAAGTATTTTTTTTAGCGGATTCCTCATGTCTTACTCATTATTAGGAAGAATGATGGTCCAAATCGGATATTAAATATTGAAGATTATATGAATCCTATATATTAAAATAGACCATTTGGGTGCAATCAATTAGCTTATTTTGTCAGAGACCAAATTATATTTCAACAAAATAATGTTTCAGGAATGCTACTCTTATCTGTTTCTAACTTGGGAAACGACTTCAGAACATTCTGAGATGGTGGGTGTCCATACTCTTTCTTATGCTTTTTAGGTGGAGAAGGTTTCCCATATACAGTACATAGGCATGATTGACAGCAGGGTAACATAAGCACAGTTTGGACCAAAATCAACCAGTATATTCCACGTAAAGAGCAATAATAGCCATAGGCAGGTCAAGGTAAGGTAAAGGTGGTGACGAGATGTACATCTTGTACACTAATAGTTGTACTAGTTCCCATCCTGACAGACACCTCGTTAAGTTCGCTGATGACACTGACTTGATCAGCCTGTTACATGTTGACGAGGACAAACATGGCCCGGTCCTAAATTACTTTGTAGAGGCGGTGTGACGAATCACACTTGGTCCTCAATACCAACAAGACCAAAGAGATGTGCATAGACTTCAGGAAGCGTACAACACCTACCTCTGCAACATCTATTAGAGGTCAGAACATAGAGATTGTAGAGGAATAGAGATATCTGGGTGTCCTCTTGGACAATAAGCTTCAGAGGAGTAAATGTACAGACCTGATCTACAAAAAGGGTCAGAGACTGTACTTTCTCAAAAAGCTGGGATCTTTTAATGTTAATATACTTTACTATACTGACTCTGTTTTAGAAATCTTTCACTGACAGTAATTGAACTTTTTGTATTGTTTGTTGGTTTGGCAATGCCGTTGTCAGCTAGAGAAATATGCTGAGAAGTATTATCACCACAGCAAGCAAGGTACTGGGAGTCAAACAGACAGGCCTGGATGAGATCTTTAAGGTCAGGGCCCTCCGCAAGGCTCACAAAATTATTTTAGACCCAAGCCACCCCCTGTAGCCGGACTTTGAACTACTCCCTTCTGGGCGCAGGTATAGGGCACCCCTCAGCAGGAAAAACAGAACTAGACAATAATGTGTGCCAGGTGTGAAATCCCTCCTAAATAGCTCGGGTTAATGTTCCTATCCACCCAGTAAGGCCAGCAGGCTAATGTTCCTATCCACTCAGTAAGGCCAATGTTCCTATCCACTCAGTAAGGCCAGCAGGCTAATGTTCCTATCCACCCAGTAAGGCCAGCAGGCTAATGTTCCTATCCACCCAGTAAGGCCAGCAGGCTAATGTTCCTATAGACCCAGTAAGGCCAGCAGGCTAATGTTCCTATCGACCCAGTAAGGCCAGCAGGCTAATGTTCCTATCGACCCAGTAAGGCCAGCAGGCTAATGTTCCTATCGACCCAGTAAGGCCAGCAGGCTAATGTTCCTATCGACCCAGTAAGGCCAGCAGGCTAATGTTCCTATCCACCCAGTAAGGCCAGCAGGCTAATGTTCCTATCCACTCAGTAAGGCCAGCAGGCAAATGTTCCTATCCACCCAGTAAGGCCAGCAGGCTAATGTTCCTATCCACCCAGTAAGGCCAGCAGGCTAATGTTCCTATCGACTCAGTAAGGCCAGCAGGCTAATGTTCCTATCCACCCAGTAAGATCAGCAGGCTAATGTTCCTATCCACCCAGTAAGGCCAATGTTCCTATAGACCCAGTAAGGCCAGCAGGCTAATGTTCCTATAGACCCAGTAAGGCCAGCAGGCTAATGTTCCTATCCACCCAGTAAGGCCAGCAGGCTAATGTTCCTATAGACCCAGTAAGGCCAGCAGGCTAATGTTCCTATCGACCCAGTAAGGCCAGCAGGCTAATGTTCCTATCGACCCAGTAAGGCCAGCAGGCTAATGTTCCTATCCACCCAGTAAGGCCAGCAGGCTAATGTTCCTATAGACCCAGTAAGGCCAGCAGGCTAATGTTCCTATCCACCCAGTAAGGCCAGCAGGCTAATGTTCCTATCCACTCAGTAAGGCCAGCAGGCTAATGTTCCTATCGACCCAGTAAGGCCAGCAGGCTAATGTTCATATCCACCCAGTATGGCCAGCAGGCTAATGTTCCTATCCACCCAGTAAGGCCAGCAGGCTAATGTTCCTATCCACCCAGTAAGGCCAGCAGGCTGATGTTCCTATCCACCCAGTAAGATCAGCAGGCTAATGTTCCTATACACCCAGTAAGGCCAGCAGGCTAATGTTCCTATCGACTCAGTAAGGCCAGCAGGCTGATGTTCCTATCCACCCAGTAAGATCAGCAGGCTAATGTTCCTATAGACCCAGTAAGGCCAGCAGGCTAATGTTCCTATCCACCCAGTAAGGCCAGCAGGCTGATGTTCCTATCCACCCAGTAAGATCAGCAGGCTAATGTTCCTATAGACCCAGTAAGGCCAGCAGGCTAATGTTCCTATCCACTCAGTAAGGCCAGCGGGCTAATGTTCCTATCCACCCAGTAAGATCAGCAGGCTAATGTTCCTATCCACCCAGTAAGGCCAGCAGGCTAATGTTCCTATAGACCCAGTAAGGCCAGCAGGCTAATGTTCCTATAGACTCAGTAAGGCCAGCAGGCTAATGTTCCTATAGACCCAGTAAGGCCAGCAGGCTAATGTTCCTATCCACCCAGTAAGGCCAGCAGGCTAATGTTCCTATAGAGCCAGTAAGGCCAGCAGGCTAATGTTCCTATCCACCCAGTAAGGCCAGCAGGCTAATGTTCCTATAGACCCAGTAAGGCCAGCAGGCTAATGTTCCTATCGACCCAGTAAGGCCAGCAGGCTAATGTTCCTATCGACCCAGTAAGGCCAGCAGGCTAATGTTCCTATCCACTCAGTAAGGCCAGCAGGCTAATGTTCCTATAGACCCAGTAAGGCCAGCAGGCTAATGTTCCTATCCACCCAGTAAGGCCAGCAGGCTAATGTTCCTATCCACTCAGTAAGGCCAGCAGGCTAATGTTCCTATCCACCCAGTAAGATCAGCAGGCTAATGTTCCTATCCACCCAGTAAGATCAGCAGGCTAATGTTCCTATCGACTCAGTAAGGCCAGCAGGCTAATGTTCCTATCCACCCAGTAAGGCCAGCAGACTAATGTTCCTATCCACCCAGTAAGGCCAGCAGGCTAATGTTCCTATCCACCCAGTAAGGCCAGCAGGCTAATGTTCCTATCGACTCAGTAAGGCCAGCAGGCTAATGTTCCTATCCACTCAGTAAGACCAGCAGGCTAATGTTCCTATCGACCCAGTAAGGCCAGCAGGCTAATGTTCCTATCGACCCAGTAAGGCCAGCAGGCTAATGTTCCTATCCACCCAGTAAGGCCAGCAGGCTAATGTTCCTATCGACTCAGTAAGGTCAGCAGGCTAATGTTCCTATCCACCCAGTAAGGCCAGCAGGCTAATGTTCCTATCCACTCAGTAAGGCCAGCAGGCTAATGTTCCTATCCACTCAGTAAGGCCAGCAGGCTAATGTTCCTATCGACCCAGTAAGGCCAGCAGGCTAATGTTCCTATCCACCCAGTAAGGCCAGCAGGCTAATGTTCCTATCGACTCAGTAAGGCCAGCAGGCTAATGTTCCTATCCACTCAGTAAGACCAGCAGGCTAATGTTCCTATCGACCCAGTAAGGCCAGCAGGCTAATGTTCCTATCGACCCAGTAAGGCCAGCAGGCTAATGTTCCTATCGACCCAGTAAGGCCAGCAGGCTAATGTTCCTATCCACCCAGTAAGGCCAGCAGGCTAATGTTCCTATCGACTCAGTAAGGCCAGCAGGCTAATGTTCCTATCCACCCAGTAAGGCCAGCAGGCTAATGTTCCTATCCACTCAGTAAGGCCAGCGGGCTAATGTTCCTATCCACTCAGTAAGACCAGCAGGCTAATGTTCCTATCCACTCAGTAAGGCAGCAGGCTAATGTTCCTATCGACCCAGTAAGGCCATCAGGCTAATGTTCCTATCCACCCAGTAAGGCCAGCAGGCTAATGTTCCTATTGACTCAGTAAGGCCAGCAGGCTAATGTTCCTATCCACTCAGTAAGGCCAGCAGGCTAATGTTCCTATCCACTCAGTAAGGCCAGCAGGCTAATGTTCCTATCGACCCAGTAAGGCCAGCAGGCTAATGTTCCTATCCACCCAGTAAGATCAGCAGGCTAATGTTCCTATAGACCCAGTAAGGCCAGCAGGCTAATGTTCCTATCCACCCAGTAAGGCCAGCAGGCTAATGTTCCTATCCACCCAGTAAGATCAGCAGGCTAATGTTCCTATCGACTCAGTAAGGCCAGCAGGCTAATGTTCCTATCCACCCAGTAAGATCAGCAGGCTAATGTTCCTATCCACCCAGTAAGGCCAGCAGGCTAATGTTCCTATCCACCCAGTAAGATCAGCAGGCTAATGTTCCTATCCACCCAGTAAGGCCAGCAGGCTAATGTTCCTATCCACCCAGTAAGGCCAGCAGGCTAATGTTCCTATCCACCCAGTAAGGCCAGCAGGCTAATGTTCCTATCCACCCAGTAAGGCCAGCAGGCTAATGTTCCTATCCACCCAGTAAGGCCAGCAGGCTAATGTTCCTATAGACCCAGTAAGGCCAGCAGGCTAATGTTCCTATCGACCCAGTAAGGCCAGCAGGCTAATGTTCCTATCGACCCAGTAAGGCCAGCAGGCTAATGTTCCTATCGACCCAGTAAGGCCAGCAGGCTAATGTTCCTATCGACCCAGTAAGGCCAGCAGGCTAATGTTCCTATCCACCCAGTAAGGCCAGCAGGCTAATGTTCCTATCGACTCAGTAAGGCCAGCAGGCTAATGTTCCTATCGACCCAGTAAGGCCGGCAGGCTAATGTTCCTATCCACTCAGTAAGACCAGCAGGCTAATGTTCCTATCCACCCAGTAAGGCCAGCAGGCTAATGTTCCTATCCACTCAGTAAGGCCAGCAGGCAAATGTTCCTATCCACCCAGTAAGGCCAGCAGGCTAATGTTCCTATCCACCCAGTAAGGCCAGCAGGCTAATGTTCCTATCCACCCAGTAAGGCCAGCAGGCTAGTCTCTTTTTATTGGTATGTAACTGTTATGAAAGTTGTATTGTCAATTTGTTTTGTGTTTAAACGCCACTTTAAACGTGTACATGACACTGCAAGCAAATTTCCCCGTGGGGACAGTAAAAGTTGTCATGTTGTGTTATGTCTAATGCTCAGTATATTTTTCTCTCAACAGTATATATGGCTTCTATAAGGGGATCCTCCCTCCAATCATGGCTGAGACCCCAAAGAGAGCAGTTAAGGTAAGGCACAGGAAGTGCGACGCTATTCACCACATGCACGGTCAACACGCCAGGTGGCGTCACTCCTACGCAATACTCGTCCCTCAGTGCAGGTGGAATCGCAGCGCTATCTGACGTAAGACAATGCAACACATGCCCACTAGAGCTGTGGGTGAATCACCTGTGTGACAACCCAGTAGGTTGTGTTCGTTAGGGCCCATCATAGCAAAACGTTTTGCAATGGACCACCAAAGTGAGTGCTTCTTATTGGACAAGTTCAAATAGGACCTCCCCGTTTCACTCCATTTCCGCGTGTTTTCTTCCATTTCATGCTGAACACTTCTACTGTGTGAAAATCTTCCCCGAGTGTGCTCGCTAATGCTGACATCCAGGGAACACAGCACACACAACCTCCTCTGGGTCACCAGTTCTGGTATCTGCTGCTGCGTTTGCCTCTGGGAATAGTAAAGTGTTGTGATGGTGAGACACATGCTCAAAAACACACGTAGCAGCACCTCTCTCTGTCAGTGCCAGAGTACAGAATGTGCCATGGTTGTGTTCATTAGGCACCAAATGGAAGAAAACGGATGAAACCGGGAGGGACCACACCTGAATTTGTCCAATAAGAAATAAAAATGGTTGTTTTCCGTTGCAAAGCATTTGCCCTACCTCCCCCTCCTCTTGTAATGAGGTGTGTGCGTGCGTGCGTAAATACTCTCAGCGAGGAGACGGACAAATCACTTACCGAGCTAGAGCTGGCTGTACGATTGTAGGGGGAAATTATAGTGAATTATAGGAAAAATTCAACCTTTTTTTTTTATGTTAAATTGTTTTTGTACATCTCATATGATGCAAAACTCATCAAACCGGCTGTATATCTGCCTGCTTGAACAGCGAATAGCTCAGATACACATCAAAGAAAAACAAATGACCCCGGGAATAGATAGAACATCACTCAGAGATGCACAAAAACAATATAACATTCAACATGGGTCAATCGTTCCTTTAAACAGCAGATGTAATGGCCTCTGCAGGGCTTTTTGCCCTGAGCTCAGATTAACACATCTACTGATTTGTCGCCAGGCTGATGCTCCTCTTTCATTGTACATGAAATACAGGAAGGAGATAGGAAGTTATGCTTTTTGTGTCTCTAATTGAGGCCTAAGTCCTTGAGCATCACAACCCCACAAATCACTGTCCTAAGGGATGGTATTAATATAGAGCAACCGCATGGACTGTCTGTTATTGGTTCAAATCTTGTTCAAAATTATATGGTGCCATCAGAAACTATTCATGCTCCTTGACTTTTCCCACATTTTGTTGTGTTATAGCCTGAATTTTAAATGGATTAAATTGAGATTTTTGTTTTGTGTCACTGGCCTACACACAATACCCCATGTCAAAGTGGAATTGTGTCTTTCAAAAAATGTTTTACAAATTAATAGAAAATGAAAAGCTGAAATGTCTTGATGTCAATAAGTATCCAAACCCTATGGCAAGCCTAAAGGCGTTCAGGAGTAAAGATGTGCTGAACAAGTCCCATAACAATTTGCATGGACTCTGTGTGCAGTAATAGTGTTTAACGTGATGCTTGAATGACTACCTCATCTCTGTACCCCACACATACAATTATCTGTAAGGCCCCTCAGTCGAGCAGTGAATTTCAAACACAGATTCAACCACAAAGACCAGGGAGGTTTTCCAATGCCTCGTAAAGAAGGCATGGGTAAAGATAAAATAAGCAGACAGTGAATATCCCTTTGAGCATGGTGAAGTTATAAATTACACTTTGGATGGTGTATCAAAACACCCAGTCACTACAAAGATACAGGCGTCCTTCTTAACTCCGTTACCCGAGAGGAAGGAAACCCCTCAATTGTGACTTTAAAACAGCTACAGATTTTAATGGCTGAAATAGAAAACTGAGTATGGATGAACAACATTGTAGTTACTCTACAATACTAACCTAATTGACAGAGTGAAAAGAAGGAAGCCTGTACAGAATACAAATATTCCAAAATATGCATCCTGTTTGCAACAAGGCACTAAAGTAATACATAAAACGTGGCAAAGCAATTCACTTTTTGTCCTGAATACAAAGTTTTATGTTTGGGGCAAATCCAATATGACACATTACCACTCGCCATATCTTCAAGCATAGTGCTGGTTGCATCATGTTATGGGTATTCTTGTAATCGTTAAGGTCTGGGGAGTTTTTCATTATAAAAAGAAATTGAATAGAGCTAAGAACAGGCAAAATCCTAGAGGAAAAACTGGTTCAGTCTACTTTCCACCAGACACTGGGAGATTAATTCACCTTTCAGCAGGACAATAACCTAAAACACAAGGCCAAATCTACACTGGAGTTGCTTAGCAACAAGACAGTGAATGTCCTGAGGGGCCGAGTTAGATTTTCAAGTAGATTTAATTAAAAACTATGGCAATAGCTGAAAATGGTTGTCTAGCAGTGATCAACAACAAATTTGTTGATAATTTTGTAAACAATAAATGGGTAAATGTTGCACAACCCAGGTGTGGAAAGCTCTTAGAGACTTACCCAGAAAGACTCACAGCTGTAATCACTGTCAATGGTGCTTCGACAAAGTATTGACTCAGGGGTGTGAATACTTATGTAAAAGAGATAGTGTATTTTCAATACATTTGCAAAAATTTCAAAAAAGATGTTCTCACTTTCTCATGGGGTTGGATGTGGTAATGAATCCATTTTGAATTCAGACTGTAGCACAACAAAATGTGGAATAAGTCAAGGGGTATGAATACTTTCTGAAGGCACTGCATGTGTGCATCATAGTGGGCATACAGTGAGGGAAAAAAGTATTTGATCCCCTGCTGATTTTGTATGTTTGCCCACTGACAAAGAAATGATCAGTCTATAATTTAAAATGGTAGGTTTATTTGAACAGTGAGAGACAGAATAACAACAAAAAAATCCAGAAAAACGCATGCCAAAAATGTTATAAATTGATTTGCATTTTAATGAGGGAAATAAGTATTTGACCCCTCTGCAAAACATGACTTAGTACTTGGTGGCAAAACCCTTGTTGGCAATCACAGAGGTCAGACGTTTCTTGTAGTTGGCCACCAGGTTTGCACACATCTCAGGAGGGATTTTGTCCCACTCCTCTTTGCAGATCTTCTCCAAGTCATTAAGGTTTCGAGGCTGACGTTTGGCAACTTGAACCTTCAGCTCCCTCAACATATTTTCTATGGGATTAACCTCTTACATCTAGATGTTCCGCTAGCGGAACACCGCTCCAATATCCAATGATAGAGCGTGGCGCGAATTACAAACTCCTCAAAAATCCCAAAACGTCAATTTTTCAAACATATGACTATTTTACTCAATTTTAAAGACAAGACTCTCCTTTATCTAACCACATTGTCCGATTTCAAAAAGGCTTTACAACGAAAGCAAAACATTAGATTATGTCAGGAGAGTACCCAGCCAGAAATAATCACACACCCATTTTTCAAGCTAGCATATAATGTCACAAAAACCAAAACCACAGCTAAATGCAGCACTAACCTTTGATGATCTTCATCAGATGACACTCCTAGGACATTATGTTATACAATACATGCATGTTTTGTTCAATCAAGTTCATATTTATATCAAAAACCAGCTTGTTACATTAGCATGTGACGTTCAGAACTAGCATACCCACCGAAACTTCCGGTGAATTTACTAAATTACTCACGATAAACGTTCACAAAAAACATAACAATTATTTTAAGAATTATAGATACAGAACTCCTTTATGCAATCGCTATGTCCGATTTTAAAATAGCTTTTCGGTGAAAGCACATTTTGCAATATTCTGAGTAGATAGCCCGGCCATCATGGCTAGCTATTTTGACACCCACCAAGTTTGGCACTCACCAAACTCAGATTTACTATAAGAAAAATTGAATTACTTTTGCTGTTCTTCGTCAGAATGCACTCCCAGGACTTGTACTTTACACCCAATGTTGTTTTGGTTCCAAATAATCCATAGTTATATCCAAATAGCGGCGTTTTGTTCTTGCGTTCAAGACACTATCCGAAGGGTGACGCGCCGGCGCCTATCGTGACAAAAATGTCAAAATATTCCATTACCGTACTTCGAAGCATGTCAAACGCTGTTTAAAATCATTTTTTATGCGATTTTTCTCGTAAAATAGCGATAATATTCCGACCGGGAGACGTCGTTTTCGTTCAAAGACTGAAAATGTAAAATGGACTCTTCACGTGCACGCGCGCACCCGTTTCATTGTCCTCAGATCGACCGCTATCCAAATGCGCTACTGTTTTTCAGCCAGGGACTGCAGAGTCATCATTCCCCATTCTGGCGCCTTCTGAGAGCCTATGGGAGCCTTAGAAAATGTCACGTTACAGCAGAGATCCTCTGTTTTCGATAAAGAGGCTATAGAAGGCCAAGAAATGGTCAGAGAGGGCACTTCCTGTTTAGAGTCTTCTCAGGTTTTGGCCTGCCATATGAGTTCTGTTATACTCACAGACACCATTCAAACAGTTTTAGAAACTTTAGGGTGTTTTCAATCCAAATCAAACAATTATATGCATATTCTAGTTTCTGGGCAGGAGTAATAACCAGATTAAGTCGGGTTTGTTTTTTATCCGGCCGTGAAAATACTGCCCCCTATCCTAAACAGGTTAAGGTCTAGAGACTGGCTAGGCCACTCCAGGACCTTAATGTGCTTCTTCTTGAGCCACTCCTTTGTTGCCTTGGCTGTGTGTTTTGGGTCATTGTCATGCTGGAATACCCATCCACGACCCATTTTTCAATGCCCTGGCTGAGGGAAGGAGGTTCTCACCCAAGATTTGACGGTACATGGCCCCGTCCATCGTCCCTTTGATGCGGTGAAGTTGTCCTGTCCCCTTAGCAGAAAAACACCCCCAAAGCATAATGTTTCCACCTCCATGTTTGACGGTGGGGATGGTGTTCTTGGGGTCATAGGCAGCATTCCTCCTCCTCCAAACACGTTGAGTTGATGCCAAAGAGCTCCAATTTGGTCTCATCTGACCACAACACTTTCACCCAGTTGTCCTCTGAATCATTCAGATGTTCATTGGCAAACTTCAGACGGGCATGTATATGTGCTTTCTTGAGCAGGGGGACCTTGCGGGCGCTGCAGGATTTCAGTCCTTCACGGCGTAGTGTGTTACCAATTGTTTTCTTGGTGACCATGGTCCCAGCTGCCTTGAGATCATTGACAAGATCCTCCCGTGTAGTTCTGGGCTGATTCCTCACCGTTCTCATGATCATTGCAACTCCACGAGGTGAGATCTTGCATTGAGCCCCAGGCCGAGGGAGATTGACAGTTCTTTTGTGTTTCTTCCATTTGCGAATATTCGCACCAACTGTTGTCACCTTCTCACCAAGCTGCTTGGCGATGGTCTTGTAGCCCATTCCAGCCTTGTGTAGGTCTACAATCTTGTCCCTGACATCCTTGGAGAGCTCTTTGGTCTTGGCCATGGTGGAGAGTTTGGAATCTGATTGATTGATTGCGTCTGTGGACAGGTGTCTTTTATACAGGTAACAAGCTGAGATTAGGAGCACTCCCTTTAAGAGTGTGCTCCTAATCTCAGCTCGTTACCTGTATAAAAGACACCTGGGAGCCAGAAATCTTTCTAATTGAGAGGGGGTCAAATACTTATTTCCCTCATTAAAATGCAAATCAATTTATAACATTTTTGACATGCGTTTTTCTGGATTATTTTGTTGTTATTCTGTCTCTCACTGTTCAAATAAACCTACCATTAAAATTATAGACTGATCATTTCTTTGTCAGTGGGCAAACGCACAAAATCAGCAGGGGATCAAATACTTTTTTCCCTCGCTGTACATGTAAGTGCAAGTTTTCCCACCATTGTGTGACTGTGTGTGTCTTTATGTAATGAGTCTGTCTAAAACTTCCTCCTCCTGGCTTGGACACCTCATTTCTCTTCATCTCTTCTCTCCATAGTTCTTCACCTTCGAACAGTACAAGAAGCTGCTGAGTCTCACCGGTCTGTCCGCTGGTCTAGTAAGTTACACAAACACACACTCAGACAACTATGGGCCGTGCTTTTTCACTTCAGATTTTCCACACACAAAATAAAAGCACCCAAGTATATCTAACCCCATCACTCAAGCCCCGGTAGATGTGTACCCACTGACTGACTGTCAACATTCTTACCTTGACTAAGAATTTTCTTCTGGCTGACTGTGTGAGTCAGATGTGTAACTGAGACAGAGTCACCTCTACAAGGAATGACCTCGCCTCCCCACCCAGCATCCATTCAGCTGACAGATGTGTGTCAGCTGGGATTTCTGAGTGATGGATGGCCTACCTGTGCTAGCCCGTACCTGTATGCACTTCACAATGACTAGCCTAGATATACCTGATCTGGCACTGCGTAACTACCGCAGAGTGTTTGCATAGCCATCCACAGAGAAATGTTTATCTGTCCCATCAATCACTCCTCTCCACCCCCCTCCCCCTCCACCCCCTTCAGTCTCTCTCAGCGGCCTCCCCCTCTCCTCCCTACCTCCTCCCCTCTCTAAGCCTCCCACAACCAACCCCACCCTCCCCTCGGGCGATGTGTGGTTATGTAATGTAACGTCATAGTGAATAGTAGTAGTGAGTGGGTGGGTGGGTGAGGGATGTGTGTGTGGGATGGGGGGGTTGTTTGTGTGCTCGCCCCACGTCAGGGCCCATCCTCACAGACAGACAGACGGACAGACTCAGCCACTTCTTCCTCACTACCTTCTTATTGCTGCTATTCCTCCCTCCTTCATCATCAATCACACTGAGGCTGTTCAGCTGCATACCCTGAACAGGATGACACACATACACACACACATGCTCACACACACGTACAGTACAAAACACACACACACAGGTCCAGGGGCACTTGACAGACAGGCAGACAAGAGGACAAAGCAAGAGGGAGAGTAATGACCTGCAGACTTGTTCCTGACGTTTTCCCGTTACGCCTGTCCCAGAGCACGCACACGCATGCAGTACAAGCCTCACACACACCGCGCACACACGCACATGCATACACACACCTGGACCTGCACCTGGACAAGAGGAATACCTGTGTCAGAATGGTGTTCAACGAGTACAGTTCTGCTTTCAATACTATAGTGCCCTCCAAGCTCGTCACTGAGCTCAGGGCCCTGGGTCTGAACCCCTCTCTGTGCAACTGGGTCCGAGACTTCCTGATGGACTGAGGCCAGGTGGTGAGGATTGGCAACATCTCCGCCACACTGATCCGCAACACGGGGGTCCCACAGGGTTGTGTGCTCTTCCCCCTCCTGTACTCCCTGTTCCCCCACGACTACGTGGCTACGCACAAACTCAATCATCTGACGACATGATAGTGGTAGGCCTGATTATGAACAACGACGAGACAGCCTACAGGGAGGAGGTTAGATCTCTGGTGGAAAATAGCCTCTCCCTCTAACGTCAAAACAAAGGAGCTGACCGTTCACTACAGGAGACGGAAGAGGGAGCATGCCCCCATCCACATAGACATGTCTGCAGTGGAGAGTGTCAAAAACTTCATGTTCCTTGCCGTGCACATCACTGAGGACCTGAAATAGTCCCATCATACTGAGACCGTGGTGAAGAATGCACAACAGTGCCTCATCAACCTCAGGCGGCTGAAGAAATTCTGCATGGTCCGTAAGTCCAGGCTGTATCACAACCTGCCATGATTGGGAGTCCCATAGGGCGGCGCACAATTGGCCCAGCGTCGTCATTGTAAATAATCATTTGTTCTTAACAGACTCACCTAGTTAAATTAAGGTAAAAAAAATAGACATTTCAAAAGACCTTAAACTCCAACAGATGCACCATTGAGAGCATTCTGTCGGGCTGCATCCCCGCCTGGAATGGCGACTGCACCTCGTTCAACCGCAAGGCTCTCCGAGCCACAGTTCACTCTACTACCATCTAGTAGACCGAGACAGTACAGGACCGAGAGACTGAGAAACAGCTAATATCACCAGGCCATCAAACTGTTAAACAGCTGTCACTAGCCTGCTACCTGCCTGGTACTCAGCTCTGCACCTTGAGACTAATGCCCCATCTATATAAAGTCGTTGAATACTGGTCACCTCATATTCTGTTTATGTACTGTTGTTTACTCACTGTGTACGTACAGTTGAAGTCGGAAGTTTACATACACTTAGGTTGCAGTCATTAAAACTCATTTTTCAACCACTTCCCAAATGTATTGTTAACAAAGTCGGTTAGGACATCTACTTTGTGCATGACACAAGTCATTTTTCTAACAATTGTTTACAGACAGATTATTTCACTTATAATTCACTGTATCATAATTCCAGTGGGTCAGAAGTTTACATACACTAAGTTGACTGTACCTTTAAACAGCTTGGAAAATTCCAGAAAATTATGTCATGGCTTTAGAAGCTTCTGATAGGCTAATTGACATAATTTGAGTGAATTGGAGGTGTACCTGTGGATGTCTTTCAAGGCCTACCTTCAAACGCAATGCCTTTTTGCTTGACATCATGGGAATATCAAAAGAAATCAGCCAAGACCTCCAAAAAAATTGTAGACCTCCACAAGTCTGGTTCATCCTTGGGAGCAATTTCCAAACGCCTGAAGGTACCACGTTCATCTGTACAAACAATAGTACACAAGCATAAACACCATGGGACCACGCAACTGTCATACCGCTCAGGAAGGAGACGCGTTCTGTCTCCTAGAGATGAACGTACTTTGGTGCGAAAAGTGCAAATCAATCCCAGAACAACGGCAAAGGACCTTGTGAAGATGCTGGAGGAAACATGTACAAAAGTATCTATATCCACAGTAAAGCGAGTCCTATATCGACATAACCTGAAAGGCCTCTCAACAAGGAAGAAGCCAGTGCTCCAAAACCGCCATAAAAAATCCAGACCACGGTTTGCAACTGCACATGGGGATCAAGATTGTACTTTTGGGAGAAATGTCCTCTGGTCTGATGAAACAAAAATAGAACTGTTTGGCCATAATGACCATCGTTATGTTTGGAGGAAAAAGGGGGATGCTTGCAAGCCGAAGAACACCATCCCAACCGTGGAGCACAGGGTTGGCAGCATCATGTTGTGGGGGTGCTTTGCTGCTGGAGGGACTGGTGCACTTCACAAAATAGATGGCATCATGAGGAAAGAAAATTATGTGGATATATTGAAGCAACGTCTCAAGACATCAGTCAGGAAGTTAAAGCTTGGTCGCAAATGCGTCTTCCAAATGGACAATGACCCCAAGCATTCTTCCAAAGTTGTGGCAAAATGGCTTAAGGACAACAAAGTCAAGGTATTGGAGTGGCCATCACAAAGCCCTGACCTCAACCCTATAGAAAATTTGCGGGCAGAACTGAAAAAGCGTGTGCGAGCAAGGAGGCCTACAAACCTGACTCAGTTACACCAGCTCTGTCAGGGGCAATGGGCCAAAATTCATCCAACATATTGTGGGAAGCTTGTGGAAGGCTACCTGAAACGTTTGACCCAAGTTAAACAATTTAAAGGCAATGCTACCATACTAATTGAGTTTATGTAAACTTCTGACCCACTGGGAATGTGATGAAAGAAAGAAAAGCTGAAATAAAACATTCTCTCTACTATTGTTCTGACATTTCCCATTCTTAAAATAAAGTGGTGATCCTAACTGACCTAAGACAGGGAATTTTTACAAGGATTAAATGTCAGGAATTGGGAAAAACTGAGTTTTTAAATGTATTTGGCTAAGGTGTATGCAAACTTCAGACTTCAACTGTATATACTGTATTCGCAACAGAGCTCATCCTAATATAACTAATACTGTACATGCACTACATGACCAAGTATGTGGACACCCCTTCAAATTAGTGGATTCGGCAATTTCAACCACACCCGTTGCTGACAGGTGTATAAAATCGAGCACACGGCCATGCAATCTCCATAGACAAACATTGGCAGTAGAATGGCCTGTACTGAAGAGCTCAGTGACTTTCAATGTGGCACCGTCATAGGATGCCACCTTAACAACAAGTCAGTTCTACAAATGTTTTCCCTGCTAGAGCTGTACCAATCAACTGTAAGTGTTGTTATTGTGATATGTAAATGTCTAGGAGGAATAACTACTCAGCCGTGAAGTGGTAGGCCACACAAGCTCACAGAATGGGACCGCCGAGGGCTGAAGTATGTATCGCGTAAAGATCGTCTGTCCTCGGTTGCAACACTCACTACCGAGTTCCAAACTGCCTCTGGAAGCAACGTCGGCACAAGAACTGTTTGTCGGGAGCTTCATGAAATGGGTTTCCATGGCCGAGCAGCCGCCTAACACAAGCCTAATATCACCATGCGCAATGACAAGCGTTGGCTGAAGTGGTGTAAAGCTTGCCGCCATTGGACTCTGGAGCAGTGGAAACGCGTTCTCTGGAGTGATGAATCATGCTTCACCATCTGGCAGTCCGACAGAGAAATCTGGGTTAGGCGGATGCCAGGAGAACGCTACCTGCCCCAATGCATAGTCCCAACTGTAAACTTTGGTGGAGGAATAATGGTCCGGGGCTGGTTTTCATGGTTCGGGCTAGGCCCCTTAGTTCCAGTGAAGGGAAATCTTAACGCTACAGCATACAATGACATTCTGGACGATTCTGTGCTTCCAACATTGTGGCAACCGTTTGGAGAAGGCCCTTTCCTGTTTCAGCATGACATTGAAATGTGTGGAAGAACTTGACTGGCTTGCAGAAAGCCCTGACCTCAACCCCGTTAAACTCCTTTGGGATGAATTGGAATGCCGACTGTGAGCCAGGCCTAATCGCCCAACATCAGTGCCCGACCTCACTAATCCTCTTGTGGCTGAACAGAAGAAAGTCCCTGCAGTAATGTTCCAACATCTTCCCAGAAGAGTGGAGGCTGTTATAGTAGCAAAGGGGGCACCACCTCCATATTAATGCCCATGATTTTAGAATGAGATGTTCGACGAGCAGGTGTCCACATACTTTTTTACAATTTTCTTTCCAAATGATATACTGTCTATACACACACCATGTATTTATATTCTTGATTCTCACACATGCTCACTCTAATACAGTGCCTTCAGAAAGTATTCATACCCCTTGACTTATTCCACGTTTTGTTGTTACAGCCTGAATTCAAAATGTATTAAATATTGTATTTTTTTACCCATCTACACACAATACCCCATAATGATGAAGGGAAAACATGGTTTTAGACATTTGAGCAAATTGATTGAAAATGAAATACAGAAATATCTCATTTACATAAGTATTCACACCCCTGAGTCAATAATTTGAAGAAACACCTTTGGCAAAGATTTCAGCTGTGACTCTTTCTTGGTAAGTCTCTAAGAGCTTTCCACACCTGGATTGTGCAACATTTGCCTAATTATTATAATTGTTTTAAATGTCAAGCTCTGTCAAATTGGTTGTTGACTATTGCTTAGGTAACCATTTTCAGGTCTTGCCATACATTTTCAAGTAGATTTAAGTCTAAACTATAACTCGGCCACATTCACCGTCTTCTTGGTACGCAACTCCAATGTAGATTTGGCCTTGTGTTTTAGGTTATTATCCTGCTGGAAGGTGAATTCATCTCCCAGTGTCTGGTAGAAAGCAGACTGAAACAGGTTTTCCTCTAGGATTGTTCCTGTGCTTAGCTCCATTCCATGTATTTTGTTATCCTGAAAAACTCCCCGGTCTTTAACGATTACAAGCATACCCACAACATGATGCAGCCACCACTATGCTTGAAAATATGGAGAGTGTTACTCTGTAGTGTTTGTATTAGATTTGCCCCAAAAATAACACTTTGTCTTCAAGACAAAAAGTTAATTGCTTGCAACATTTTTTGCAATATTACTTCAGTGCCTTGTTGCAAACAAGATGCATGTTTTGGAATATTTGTATTCTGTACAGGCTTCCTTCTTTTCACTCTGTCGATTAGGTTAGTATTGTGGAGTAACTATAATGTTGTTGATCTATCCTCAGTTTTCTCCTATCACAGCCATTAAACTCTGTAACTGTTATAAAGTCACCATTGGCCTCATGATGAAATCCCTGAGCGGTTTCCTTCCTCTCCGGCAACTGAGTTAGAAAAGACGCCCGTATCTTTGTAGTGACTGGGTGTATTGATACACTATCCAAAGTGTAATTAAAGAACTTGACCATGCTCAAAGGAATATTCAATGTCTTTTTTTTACCCATCTACCAATAGGTGCCCTTCGTTGTGAGGCATTGGAAATCTCCCTGGTCTTTGTGATTGAATCTGTTTGAAATTCACTGCTTGACTGAGGGACCTTACAATTACCTGTATGTGTGGCGGTTCTAGCTAAAACTATATAAATATAAAAATAGATACAAAAATAAGACTCAGAAACATCAAAAAGAAGTAACAAAGACAAATAGAAACAAATGTGTGTTGATTTGGCACTCGCGTCAATTCATTACCCATCACCCAACACTGTCAACCAAGAGTCAAGACTAAACCAGCTCACCTTGGTGGTGTGCAAACAGGTTTTATATTATTCTTAACGATTTCACACAAACCAGAAAAAATGCAACAACATGTCTGTGAAACTATATATGCACAGTATTATGAATGAATTGTGGTTTATTTGGTAGCATTTCGTAGTGTGACTGATTTTACTAATTGCATTAGTACTGTACAAAGTTAGAGGTGTGCTATTTGATAGATTCCCCCGCCCCCCCTACCTCGGGCTTCCAATGGGGAGACCTGAGGTTAACCTACCCCTGCCCCCCTCCCCATCTCGTACTTCTGAGTGGGAGACCTTCCCAGGCAGTAGCCTGCCTAGCTCACAAACTAGAATCAGGGTGCCCACTCCGACAAGGTTAATTGACCAACAGTCCCACACGGTGACATCATATCATTGGTGTGACGTTCAAATGAGCGATAGAAAACCGATCATGCAAATGTCACCATTCCAACATTTTTGGTGCGGGTGCTCCATGCCGCCCTGGGCGGCTGCCCATGTCACCTATACCTAAATCCGCCACTGGGTACAGAGATGAGATAGTGTTTAACATGATTTTGTAATGAATATTACACACAGAGTCCATGCAGCTTATTATGTGACTTGTTAAGCAAATCTTTACTCCTGAACTTATTTAGGGTTGCCATAACAAAGGGGTTAAATACTTATTGACTCAAGACATTTCATCTTTTCATTTTTTATTCATTTGTACAAAATAAAAAAATAAAAAATGTCACTTTAACGTTATTGGGTATTGTGTGTGTGCCAGTCACCAAAAATCAAAATGTAATCCATTTGAAATTCAGGCTGTAACACAACAAATTGTGGAATAAGTCAAGGGTGTCAATACTTTCTGAAGACACTGTATATCTACTTGTATTGTTATTTCTTGATTCTTATTTTGATTTTTTAGATTATTGGTATTGTATTTGCGAGACATTCTACTGCACTGTTGGTAACATAAGCACTTCTCTGCACCTGCCATAACACCTGCAAATATGTGTACGTGACCAAGAAACGTTGATATGATGCATGCACACACACACACACACACACACACACACATCATGCGCTGGTCTTTTCCCCTCACACAGGCTCGACACACATTGACCACCCTTCGCTGTACGTCAAGCACACACTTAAGTACTTCATGCTAAATGTCCATTCGATTGGACTGTTTTACTTTTCTGGAGAATCAGTCGCTTCACCCCTATACTCTTCCACCAGTCGTCTTGGGCTTTTTCCCTTTTTCCCACCTGTCCAACAGTTCTCTTACAAGAACAGATCCGCCTTTACATCCTCCTCATCCGTCTTCAACGTCTATGACATCCGCCTCTCCTTTCTCTCGCTCGCTCGCTCTTTCATTCAGCCCCTTCTCTCCCTCTGCTCCCTCTATCCACCGCTTTGTTGGCTCTTTACATTTGTAGACATGGAACAATGGCTGTCACAGCATGACTGAGACTGATGTCCTATGTCCGTGTGTGAGAGAGACTGGTTTCTGTCAAAGCCGTATGCCCTGTATGCCATGAAGCTTTCAGTTGTACTGTTGTCATAAACACACTACTATGCTCACAATGTAAACCCATATAATCCATTTTATACTATATATCTTATAAACAAATATGCCCTGTACATTTCCCTGTGGCTACCTGCCCTTCTCTATTTCTCTCTTCCCTCTGTCCTTTTCCCTCCCTGTTGATGTGGAACTTGAATCTTGTATTTCACTACCGTACGTCTCCCTCTTTAACCATCTCCCTCTTTCTCTCCTGCTTTCCCCCTCCCTTTCTCTCTCCCCAGGCTCTGTCAGTAGCAGGTCTAGGGTCAGGTCTGACCGAGGCATTGGTGGTCAACCCATTTGAAGTGGTCAAAGTCGGCCTGCAGGCCAACAGAGATTCTTTCCAAGTGGTGAGATTCAAAAGCACTGTTTAATAGGAACTTAATACACTGCAATATCTCACTGTTGTCACTTACGATGGCCCGAATCCTAACTTGAGATCTGCATGCTTAACTTGCCCTTTACCGTTGATGTTTATCTTGACAGTAACCATTGCATGGTTTTGCGATAGTCGAGTTAAGGATTCCGCCCTTATAGTGGATCTTTGCTATTCTCAGTCATTGACGCGTGCGCCCATACGGCATGCAGCCTTCCATGTGTCCTTGAGGTCGTTTTCTTAACTGTTTATTTTACTCTCATAAAGTGGAACTATTCTATTCTCTGTCATTGACATTGTGCTCTTTTCTTCTCTTCCTGACCTTGCCCCTATACAGCAGCCCTCCACGTTTGCCCAAGCACGGAACATCATCAACGCAGACGGCTTTGGCCTGCGAGGGCTGAATAAAGGTTTAACGTCAACCCTGGGGCGCCACGGCGTCTTTAACATGATCTACTTTGGATTCTACTTCAACGTCAAGGACGCCATTCCTGCCAGCCAGGTATCAGGAGATTAGATTGAATGTGCCTGTCTGTGTTGTTGCTGTCCTGGCCTGTAGCTCTGTTGGTTTTTTCCATAGACTTTCTGTTTTTACACCAAACAGACCAAGGACTTTTGACTTTCCTTTACATTAGATCAGTTGAATGTAACTGTATGTGTACAGTTTTTTTTGTGTGTTAAGTTGTATTGTAGGTCATAGACTATATATTCCTAAACCAAACTGACCAGCCACCAAGTGACTTTCCCTTACAGTAGATCTAATTGTTATGTCCTGTCCATAGACAAAGCCAGGCCTATTAATCACTTTGAGAGCCTTTCAAACAGCCTCTCAGTCTAATATACTGGATAAGTGGCTCTCAGCCACTTAGCAACAGGCCTGTGAAAATACCAATTTTATGGCAGTTGGATTGGTTAGCCATGCTCAAATTACAACAGTTGGATTGGTTAGCCATGCTCTAAGTACTACAGTTGGATTGGTTAGCCATGCTCTAAGTACTACAGTTGGATTGGTTAGCCATGCTCTAAGTACTACAGTTGGATTGGTTAGCCATGCTCAAATTACAACAGTTGGATTGGTTAGCCATGCTCTAAGTACTACAGTTGGATTGGTTAGCCATGCTCTAAGTACTACAGTTGGATTGGTTAGCCATGCTCAAATTACAACAGTTGGATTGGTTGGCCATGCTCAAATTACAACAGTTGGATTGGTTGGCCATGCTCAAATTACAACAGTTGGATTGGTTAGCCATGCTCAAATTACAACAGTTGGATTGGTTAGCCATGCTCTAAGTACTACAGTTGGATTGGTTAGCCATGCTCAAATTACAACAGTTGGATTGGTTATCCATGCTGTAAGTACTACAGTTGGATTGGTTAGCCATGCTCAAATTACAACAGTTGGATTGGTTAGCCATGCTGTAAGTACTACAGTTGGATTGATTAGCCATGCTGTAAGTACTACAGTTGGATTGGTTAGCCATGCTCTAAGTACTACAGTTGGATTGGATAGCTATGCTCTAGGTACTACAGTTGGATTGGTTATCCATGCTGTAAGTACTACAGTTGGATTGGTTAGCCATGCTCTAGGTACTACAGTTGGATTGGTTAGCCATGCTCTAAGTACTACAGTTGGATTGGTTAGCCATGCTCAAATTACAACAGTTGGATTGGTTAGCCATGCTGTAAGTACTACAGTTGGATTGATTAGCCATGCTGTAAGTACTACAGTTGGATTGGTTAGCCATGCTCTAAGTACTACAGTTGGATTGGATAGCTATGCTCTAGGTACTACAGTTGGATTGGTTATCCATGCTGTAAGTACTACAGTTGGATTGGTTAGCCATGCTCTAGGTACTACAGTTGGATTGGTTAGCCATGCTCTAAGTACTACAGTTGGATTGGTTAGCCATGCTCTAAGTACTACAGTTGGATTGGTTAGCCATGCTGTAAGTACGACAGTTGGATTGGATAGCCATGCTCTAAGTACTACAGTTGGATTGGTTAGCCATGCTCAAAGTACTACAGTTGGATTGGTTAGCCATGCTCAAATTACAACAGTTGGATTGGTTAGCCATGCTCTAGGTACTACAGTTGGATTGGTTAGCCATGCTCTAAGTACTACAGTTGGATTGGTTAGCCATGCTGTAAGTACTACAGTTGGATTGATTAGCCATGCTCTAGGTACTACAGTTGGATTGGTTAGCCATGCTGTAAGTACTACAGTTGGATTGGTTAGCCATGCTCTAAGTACTACAGTTGGATTGGTTATCCATGCTCTAAGTACTACAGTTGGATTGGTTAGCCATGCTCTAAGTACTACAGTTGGATTGGTTAGCCATGCTCAAATTACAACAGTTGGATTGGTTAGCCATGCTCTAGGTACTACAGTTGGATTGGTTAGCCATGCTCTAAGTACTACAGTTGGATTGGTTAGCCATGCTGTAAGTACTACAGTTGGATTGGTTATCCATGCTCTAAGTACTACAGTTGGATTGGTTAGCCATGCTCTAAGTACTACAGTTGGATTGGTTAGCCATGCTGTAAGTACTACAGTTGGATTGGTTATCCATGCTGTAAGTACTACAGTTGGATTGGTTAGCCATGCTGTAAGTACTACAGTTGGATTGGATAGCCATGCTCTAAGTACTACAGTTGGATTGGTTAGCCATGCTCTAAGTACTACAGTTGGATTGGTTAGCCATGCTCTAAGTACTACAGTTGGATTGGTTAGCCATGCTCTAAGTACTACAGTTGGATTGATTAGCCTAAGTACTGCAGTCAGTGAGGCAACTGAGAGGAAGGAAAATTAGAGAGGAGTTGGGTAGAGTGCCGCTAATACCTCGTCTGTTTGCTCTCTACAACATCCTCAGAGGTTCACGTTACACATCCGGCGTAGAGGGCCTGATTCCCAAACAAAAGTACATTTTGTTGAATGGAAACGTTACCATACGCCAGCCTGTTCACCGTGTATAAACTGGAGACAGCATTAGGGCTGTGTCCCAAATGGCACCCTACCTCAGATATTGTGCACTACTTTTGACCAGGGCCCATAGGGCTCTTGTCAAAAGTAGTGCACTACATCTGGAATAGGATGCCATTTGGGATGCAGCCTAGATTAACTTCCATGGACTAATTGAAAGCAGACAGTGTATTATTATTTCAGGAGGAAGTTAGTTCTACAGTGGGGTAGATGTGGAAGCCGTATAACTGAAGCTTTCTTTTATTGGGTGAATTCACCCCTGGTCTGCATGATTCTGGCATTTATGGATAGTTATTATCATGCGTGAACTGTATTAAAGTGGTCATAGAGGGAAAATGACCACTTCTTAGTCTTGGTTATCTTAGCTTCTGAGAGTGATCCTTTGGGGAAAACCAGTCATATCTCTCCATGTAGGAATTTTTCTACTGACTCAGAATGGCTGGTAATTAGACGGAATCATTATGAGATGGAAAAAGGGGGTCATATAAGTCTAACTATGCATTATAACTGCATCATAATGCATTATACCTACCTGCAGGCTTGGCTGGAGTTGAGGCTGTATTAGGTGAAGCTCAGACCATTGTGTAGTTACAGGACAGGAAAGATATAACCTACTCCAGCAGAGACAGGCTGGGCTGATTATTGAACCACTTCAAAGGCTTTTGTTAGCAGGGTGAGCAATGAGCATCGCAACTCAGTCGTGTCGGCAGTCAAATTCACTGTGCCACGTTCATGTGCATTTGAATGGGCTGTTCCTAACACAATGCTATCAGAAGTGAATGTGTGAGTTGGTGCTTATTGTAGGTACATGTTGGTGTACAGAGGCCAGACTAAAATGTAACCTCCTCAGTAACTAAAACGTAACCTCCTGCTTGAGTACCCCAACTCTTTTATGAGTACCGGTACTGTAAAACTAAAACGAGTACCGGAAATTTTTATTCCACTTCAAGCAGTTCCGTACTCCACATTCTACTTTTAAAAAAACAACTCTAAGATGATCTGTTATTTAACTCAGCAGCACTCAGTGTCCAGATCTTTGACAAGATACAGGCTTGTCCAGGGCCTGCGTTTCTATAGGCTTCTGTCATTTGTAAAAAAATATATATCCTGACCAATTAACCTTCAGAGTTCCCTGGGCCGACCAGGACTTCTCTCTCTCTCTGGTACAGTAACACACACACACACACACACACACACACACACACACACCACACACACCACACACACACACACACACACACACACACACACACACACACACACACACACACACACACACAGTAATACCCAATTAGACTAAATTGTCCCCATATGCCTCCGCCAGTCTGCCTGCATGAACCCTGTTTATAAATCCTCTCTCTCTCTAGCAAGCGCACAAACAGACATGTGCTTCAGCCAATCAGAGAGGTGGAAACTGCAGTCAGGAAGCACTAATTTGCCCCCTGCTAACATAAAATGATCAAGGTTTTCATGCCAGCTTTTCATATTCATGAGTCAGAGTCATAGCTCTCTCTCTCCAACTCCCCCCCCCCCCCCCCCCCCCCCCACACACACACACATTGTCCTTACATCTATCCTGTTGGGTTGGGTTGGGTTGGATTTAATCACTACACCATCGAGAGATATACAGTTGAAGTAAGAAGTTTACATACAACTTCGCAAAATACATTTAAACTCAGTTTTTCACAATTCCATTGTCCTTACATTTATCCTGTTCGGTTGGATTTAATCACGACACCATCGAGATATATATATAGTTGAAGTAAGAAGTTTACATACAACTTCGCAAAATGCATTTAAACTCAGTTTTTCACAATTCCTGACATTTAGCCTCTCTAGGGTAGGTGGCACCAAATCGTCCCACCTACGTAACAGCCAGTGTAATCCCGTGGCGCGTTATTCAAAAACCTCAAAAATGCAAAAACTTCAATTTTTCAAACATATGACTATTTTACACCATTTTAAAGACAAGACTCTCATTAATCTAACCACACTGTCCGATTTCAAAAAGGCTTTACAACGAAAGCAAAACATTAGATTATGTCAGCAGAGTACCCAGCCAGAAATAATCAGACACCCATTTTTCAAGCTAGCATATAATGTCACATAAACCCAAACCACAGCTAAATGCAGCACTAACCTTTGATGATCTCCATCAGATGACAACCCTAGGACATTATGTTATACAATACATGCATGTTTTGTTCAATCAAGTTCATATTTATATCAAAAACCAGCTTTTTACATTAGCATGTGACTAGCATGTGACTAGCATTCCCACCGAACACTGAATTGACTAAATTACTCACGATAAACGTTCACAAAAAGCATAACAATTATTTTAAGAATTATAGATACAGAACTCCTCTATGCACTCGATATGTCCGATTTTAAAATAGCTTTTCGGTGAAAGCACATTTTGCAATATTCTCAGTAGATAGCCCGGCATCACAGGGCTAGCTATTTAGACACCCAGCAAATGTAGCACTCACCAAAGTCAGATTTACTATAAGAAAAATGTTATTACCTTTGCTGTCTTCGTCAGAATGCACTCCCAGGACTTATACTTCAATAACAAATGTTGGTTTGGTTCAAAATAATCCATAGTTATATCCAATAAGGGTGACGAGCATGGCGCAATTCGTGACAAAAAAATTCTCAATATTCCATTACCGTACTTCGAAGCATGTCAACCGCTGTTTAAAATCAATTTTTATGCCATTTTTCTCATAAAAAAAGCGATAATATTCCGACCGGGAATCTGCGTTTAGGTGAACAGACGAAAGAAAATAAAGCATTCGGTCGACTCGGGCACGCGCCTAAGCCCATAGTACTCTGATCGGCCACTTGCCAAAAGCGATAATGTGTTTCAGCCAGAGGCTGCCTCGATATCGTTCAGCTTTTTCCCGGGCTCTGAGAGCCTATGGGAGCCGTAGGAAGTGTCACGTTAGAGCAAAGATCCTCAGTCTTCATTAAAAAGAGCCAAGATGAAACACAACTTCTCAGACAGGCCACTTCCTGCATGGAATCTTCTCAGGTTTTGGCATGCCATTTGAGTTGTGTTATACTCACAGACACCATTCAAACAGTTTTAGAAACTTTAGGGTGTTTTCTATCCAAAGCCAATAATTATATGCATATTCTAGTTACTGGGCAGGAGTAGTAACCAGATTAAATCGGGTACGTTTTTTATCCGGCCGTGTCAATACTGCCCCCTAGCCCTAACAGGTTAATCCTAGTAAAAATTCCCTGTCTTAGGTTAGTTAGGATCACCACTTTATTTTAAGAATGTGACATGTCAGAATAATAGTAGAGAGAATGATTTATTTCAGCTTTTATTTACTTCAACATAGAAGTTTACATACACTCAATTAGTATTTGGTAGAATTGCCTTTAAATTGTTTAACTCGGGTCAAACATTTCAGGTAGCCTAACACAAGCTTCCCACAATAAGTTGGGTGAATTTTGCCCATTCCTCCTGACAGAGCTGGTGTAACTGAGTCAGGTTTGTAGGCCTCCTTGCTCGCACACGCTTTTTCAATTCTGCCCACAAATTTTCTACAGGATTGAGGTCAGGGCTTTGTGATGGCCACTCCAATACCTTGACTTTGTTGTCCTTAAGCCATTTTGCCACAACTTTGGAAGTATGTCTGTGGTCAATGTCCATTTGGAAGACCCATTTGCGACTAAGCTTTAACTTCCTGACTGATGTCTTGAGATGTTGCTTCAATATATCCATATAATTTTCTTTCCTCATGATGCCATCTATTTTGTCAAGTGCACCAGTCCCTCCAGCAGCAAAGCTCCCCAACAACATGATGCTGCCACCCCCGTGCTTCACGGTTGGGATGGTGTTCTTCAGCTTGCAAGCCTCCCCCTTTTTCCTCCAAACATAACGATGGCCAAACAGTTCTATTTTTGTTTCATCAGACCAGAGGACAATTCTCCAAAAAGTATGATCTTTGTCCCCATGTGCAGTTGCAAACCGTAGTCTGGATTTTTTATGGCGGTTTCAGAGCAGTTGCTTCTTCCTTGCTGAGCGGCCTTTCAGGTTATGTCGATATAGGACTCGTTTTACTGTGGATATAGATACTTTTGTATATGTTTCCTCCAGCATCTTCACAAGGTCCTTTGCTGTTGTTCTGGGATTGATTTGCACTTTTCGCACCAAAGTACGTTCATCTCTAGGAGACAGAACGCGTCTCCTTCCTGAGCGGTATGATGGCTGTGTGGTCCCATGGTGTTTATACTTGCATACTATTGTTTGTACAGATGAACGTGGTACCTTCAGGCGTTTGGAAATTGCTCCCAAGGATGAACCAGACTTGTGGAGGTCTACAATTGTTTTTCCGAGGTCTTGGCTGATTTTTTTTAGATTTTCCCATGATGTCAAGCAAAGAGGCAGTGAGTTTGAAGGTAGGCCTTGAAATACATCCACAGATACACCTCCAATTGACTCAAATTATGTCAATTATCCTATCAGAAGCTTCTAAAGCCATGACATAATTTTCTGGAATTTTCCAAGCTGTTTAAAGGCACAGTCAACTTAGTGTATGTAAACTTCTGACCCACTGGAATTGTGATACAGTGAATTATAAGTGAAATAATCTGTCTGTAAACAATTGCTGGAAAAATGACTTGTGTCATGCACAAAGTAGATGTCCTAACCGACTTGCCAAAACTATAGTTTGTTACAAAGAAATTTGTGGAGTGGTTGAAAAACAAGTTTTAATGACTCCAACTAAGTGTATGTAAACTTCCAACTTCAACTTTAGATATCACTATCTCTTTCTTTCATATAAAACAATGACCTGGAGCAGGCAGATTATAAAATAGAAAAAGATGTCCAGGCAGATAAATGAGAGAGGGACATACACGGATACAGCTGCAGGACAAACCTCTGTCTCTTTAGTGAACATCTCTATCTCTCCCCCTATGTCTCTCCCATCTCTCGCTCTTCTATGTCTCGCTTCTTTGTCCCTGTCTCACTTTCTCTTCTTTGTCCCTGTTTCTCTCTGTTCTATGTTTCTTTCTCTCCCTTTTCCCCTGTCAGGACCCATCCCTGGAGTTCCTGAGGAAGTTTGCTATTGGCCTGGCCTCAGGAACCATCTCTTCCTGTGTCAACATTCCCTTCGACGTGGCCAAAAGCCGCATCCAGGCTCCCCAGCCCATACCGGGAGAGATCAAGTACCGGACCTGCTTCCAGACCATGGGCCTGGTCTACCGGGAGGAGGGGTACGTATGGAGCGCTGAAGTCAGGGGGGTTGCCTCAGCCTGGACTCCAACCCGGGTCCAGCGACTCAACCCCTTAGCCATTACGCCAAGAGATCTGAACCTCTTGATGGGGTTCCTAGGTGTTGTTGCGTCGACTAGTGTATTGTCTGGGGCCTAGGGGGGGCTGATGCTGCTGTAGGCGTGGCACTGACTCACTGCTGCCTTTTCAAGAGGGAGGGAGGGAGGGAGGGAGGGAGGGAGGGAGGGAGGGAGGGGTCTACTCTCAGCCCACTCCGTCCAGTCCCCATGCTCTAACACAACACAGTCGCAGCTAATTAGTGGTCCCTATGGGAGACGTCGTTAAGGCTGTACCTAACGAGCCGCGCGGCGCTCCGCGGGTCAATCTAATCAGACAGAGGGGCAGGGAGGAAGTGGGTCGAGCCTTATTAACGCCATCAGTGGCGGGGGTAGGGGAGCAGGAGGCGTAGTGTGGGACGGGGGAGGGAGGGGTGACGGGTGAGGGAGCAGGAGGCGGCCAGCGCCAGCCAGGAACACTGATCACCTTGAAAACATTAGGGTTAGTGCAGATAGTAGGTATACCCTTAAGTTACACTACACTAAACACCAATGGCTATTAGTGTGCTCTCTCTCTTTCTACCTGACCTGCGAGGGAGACAGAAACCGGGCAGGCAGCCGCATCTGCTAAGCCCAATAACGCCAACACTCGCAATTACACACACATGTTCGTGCATTCATGCACACACACATACACTCACACACACTGTACAGGGATTTCGAATAAAAGTTATCCCAGTATTATTTTATTTTTTTAAGTAATGTTATATATTTTTTTTAGGATATGAAAGTACTAAGACATCATGCTACTGCCTCTGTCGTTTCTCCAGATGTAATATTATATTATTTCTCCAGATACTTGGCGCTGTACAAAGGACTGATCCCCAAGATCATGAGACTCGGACCAGGTGACGTTCCTACAACTATTCAATTCACTTTCTTCCCAAACTTTTGGTCATTACGGACTGAGAAATAATAATATTGCATTTTTATCAGAGGAGCAATGTTTTTGGTAAAGACAAGTATGCTATTTGTTACAGTGCATCTTGAATGTTTTGGCTTATTTAAGATGTAGCCTGCGTCTTCGTCATATCACTAAATGAGAAGTTGATTATACTATATTCTAGATATTTTTTTATCTAGATGTGGTCTTTGCTAATGATAGCCTAACCCTTATCTTGGTATAATAGTTATTACACAGCATGTCCTTCTAAAAATCAGTCTGGCAACTCCATAGGGCTGGGCGGAATGCAGTATTTTACGATTTACCGGTATTGACGCACGGACCGGTTTGGGTTTTTACTTTACCCTCTACACTGATAAAATATATAAATGCAACATACAATCATTTCAAATACTTTATTTTACAAATGACTGGGAATACGGATATGCATCTGTTGGTCAACAGATACCTTAAAGAAGAAAGTAGGGGATGGATCAGAAAACAAGTCAATATCTGGTGTGACCACCATTTGCCAAATGCAGCGCGACACATCTCCTTCACATAGAGTTGATCAGGCTGTTGATTGTGCCCTGTGGAATGTTTTCCCACTCCTCTTCCATGGCTGTGCGAAGTTGCTGGATATGGGTGACGTCTTCTGAGTACGCAGGCCATGGAAGAACTGGGACATTTTCAGCTTCCAGGAATTGTGTACAGATCCTTGCGACATGGGGCCGTGCATTATCATGCTGAAACATGAGGTGATGGCGGCGGAAAAATGGCACGACAATGGGCCTCAGGATGTCGTTACGGTATCTCTGTACATTCAAATTGCCATTGAAAATAGAATTGTGTTCATTGTCCGTAGCTTATGTCTGCCCATACCATAACCCCACCTCCGCCATGAGACACTGTTCACAACGTTGACATTGGCAAACTGCTCGCCCACGCGACACCATACATGCTGTCTGCCATCTACCTGGTACAGTTGAAACTGGGATTCATCCTTGAAGAGCACACTTCTCCAGCGTGCCAGTGGCCATCGAAGGTGAGCATTTGCCCACTGAAGTCGGTTACGATGCCGAACTGCAGTAAGGTTAAGACCCTGGTGAGGACGACGAGCACGCAGATGAGATTCCCCGAGACTGGTTCTGACAGTTTGTGCAGAAATTCTTTGGTTGTCAAACCCACAGTTTCATCAGTTGTCCAGGTGGCTGGTCTCAGACGATCCCGCAGGTGAAGAAGCTGGATGTGGAGGTCCATGGTTACACGTAGTCTGTGGTTGTGAGGCCGGTTGGACGTACTGCCAAAGTCTCTAAAATGACGTTGGAGGCGGCTTATGTTCGAGAAATGAACATTAAATTCTCTGGCAACAGCTCTGGTGGACATTCCTGCAGTCAGCATGCCAACAGCATGCCAATTGCACGCTCCCTCAAAACTTGAGACATCTGTGGCATTGTGTTTTGACCTTTTATTGTCCCAAGCACAAGGTGCACCTGTGTAATGATCATACTGTTTAATCAGCTTCTTGATATGCCACACCTGTCAGGTGGATGGATTATCTTGGCAAAAGAGAAATGCTCACTAATAGGGATGTAAACAATTGTGTGCACAAAATTTGATAGAAAGAAGCTTTTTGTGCATATGGAACATTTCTGGGAACTTTTATTTCAGCTCATGAAACATGGGACCGAAACTTTACATGTTGCTATTATATTTTTGTTCACCTTATAATGGTATTTGTTAAATGTGATACGCCGTGTGTAACATCCATTTTTATAGTTTACATCGCTACTTGAGCTATCTCTCTCCGCTCTCTCTCTCCATGCCTCTTTCCGCACAGACCTAACCCCGCCCCCGTCACTCAAGTAGCTAATTTGTTGTTGCTTGACCACGAGACACTTGTGTTCAGTCTGCATGGTCAATGCAGCACATACAACAATGTTGATGACAACGATGCTGTTTTCACTTTGCTTCTTAATATAAATCCACTTGTGTTCTATAATTACACTTAGTTTGTGTCTCTCACATCTGCAAACAGCTAGTTTGTCTTTTCTTAGCAAGTTCTGCCTAAATCTTGTTAGACACTAATGCTAATTGCTAGTTACTTGTGTATGTTACATTAAAACTTGAAACTGGTGTAGACTTAAACAGCATGTTGTTTGTGCAACAGTATCTTCTAAATCAAAGAGGAATACGCAAAGCATGAATATGTTAGCTACATGAAGTAGCTAAGAGAAAACATTCAATTTAGCCAAAGATTATAGGGTCCCCAAGGAAGCACTTATCAACACTTTGGTTCCTACCCTGTCGCAATAACTTCTCCCTGGCATTTTCATTCGTTGTCATGTCAAACAACACTGTATTTAAAGTGCCCACTATTATATTCTAACTATAGAATTAGAATAATCATTCTATTTCCATGATTCAACAGTTCACCTAAATGTTTCACTCCAAATCACAATTGTAACTTTTGGTTAAAATAAGGCCTAGATTGTTTGTCCATATCGTGCAGCCCTACATGGCAGTCTGTAAATGATATCAAATGAGTTCAGGAAATGCAGAAATTGATGAAAAATTGTGAAAATTATTTTTGTTTGAAATTTAATTGAACAGTATAAAACAATGGAGAAAGTCCCATTGAAATCACTTAGAATGTACAGTGCCTTCGGAAAGTATATAGACTCCTTGACATTTTCTCTTTTTTTTACATCAGTCTTATTCTAAAATTGATTAAATTTAAAAAAAATCCTTAGCAATCTACACATAATGACAAAGCAAAAACAGGTTTTTAGAAATGTTTGCAAATGTATTTAAAATAAAAAAAAACAGATACCTTATTTACATAAGTATTCAGACCCTTTGCAATGAGACTCGAAATTGAGCTCAGGTGCGTCCTGTTTCCATTGATTGTCCTTGATGTTTCTACAACTTGATTGGAGTCCACCTGTGGTAAATTCAATTGATTGGACATGATTTGGTAAGTCACACACCTTTCTATATAAGGTCCCACAGTTGACAGTGATTGTCAGAGCAAAAACCAAGCCATGAGGTCGAAGGAATTGTCCGTAGAGCTCCGAGACAGGATTGTGTCGAGGCACAGATCTGACTAAGGGTACCACAAAATGTCTGCAGCATTGAAGGTCCCCAAGAACACAGTGGCCTCCATCATTTTTAAATGGAAGAAGTTTGGAATCACCAAGACTCTTCCTACAGCTGGCTGCCAGGCCAAACTGAGCAATCGCGGGAGAAGGGCCTTGGACAGGGAGATGACCAAGAACCCGATGATCACTCTGACAGAGCTATATAGTTCCTCTGTGGAGATGGGAGAACCTTCCAGAAGGACTACCATCTCTGCAGCACTCCACCAATCAGGCTTTTATGGTAGAGTGGCCAGACTGAAGCAGTCTTCAGTAAAAGGCACATGACAGCCCTCTTGGAGTTTGTCAAAAGGCACCTAAAGACTCTCAGACCATGAGAAACAAGATTCTCTGGTCTGATGAAACCAAGATTGAACTCTTTGGCCTGAATGCCAAGTGTCATGTCTGGCGGAAACCTGGCACCATCCCTACGGTGAAGCATGGTGGTGGCAGAATAATTCTGCTGGGATGTTTTTCAGTGGCAGGGACTGGGAGACTAGTCAGGATCGAGGGAAAGATGAATGGAGCAAAGTACAGAGTGATTCTTGATGAAAACATGCTCCAGAGCGCTCAGGAACTCAGACAGGGGCGAAGGTTCACCTTCCAACAGGACAACGGCCCTAAGCACACAGGCAAGAAAATGCAGGAGTGGCTTCGGGACAAGTCTCTTAAAATCCTTGAGTGGCCCAGCCAGAGCCGGGACTTGAACCCAATCGAACATCTCTGGAGAGACCTGAAAATAGCTGTGCAGCAACGCTCCCCATCCAACCTGACAGAGCTTGAGAGGATCTGCAGAGAAGAATGGGAGAAACTCCCCAAATACAGGTGTGCCAAGCTTGTAGCGTCATATACAAGAAGAGTCGAGGCTGTAATTGCTGTCAAAGGTGCTTCAACAAAGTACTGAGTAAAGGGTCTGAATACTTATGTAAATGTGATATTTCCGTTTTGTATTATTTATACATTTGCAAAAATTTCTAAAAACCTGTTTTTGCTTCGTCATTATGGGGTATTGTGTGCAGATTGATGAGGGAAAAAAACGATTTAATACATTTAAGAATAAGGCGGTAACGTAACAAAATGTGGGAAAAGTCAAGGGGTCTGAATACTTTTCGAATGCACCGTTTGTGTTGCAACCCTAGGGTCACTGCAAATTGAGAACTTTTATTAATCAAAAACATAATATAATGTCAAATACCGTCATACCGTCCAATTATTTTTATAATTTGTAGTATTGTATTCATCTCTATGCCCCGTTGTCTTCTCCTCCTCCTAGGTGGAGCTGTGATGCTGCTGGTGTATGAATACGTATCTGGATGGTTAAATAAGAACTGGTGATGAGAAGAAGCCCACCAGCATGCCTTAAGGTTCCCACCAGGCAGCCTATTAGGATGCCCACCAGGCAGTTTACTGAAGCGCACCAGGCAGCTGCCTTAAGGGGCCTGCTGTCTCAGGCTCCAACATCCACTGGTCTCCCTAAACCCTGTGACCTCCAATAGACTGTTCCAGCTAGTGCCCGTCCCATACATACAACCATAGTATGACCAGAGTACAACCATATTATGACCAGAGTGCAACCATAGTACAACCAGAATACAACCATAAGTCAACCATAATACAACCAGAATACAACCGTAGTATAACCGGAATAGAACCATAACGCAAAACACTGATCTGTTATCCATATTACAGCCATACAACGTCCAAGCTCATCTTCCATTACACTCAATAATAATCCACCTTGACAAATCAAGGCCCTGCCTCATTTAATACACAAACATTATTGGGAACAACTTACACTTATAATACAATAGCCATGCATGCCATTACATACTGTGTGCATAGATGAGCCCTATATTGTATCTCGCTGCTATACTAATGTAAACCTATTTAACATACAGGGGGTTTAGAGTCCACTACAAACTATTACACACACACACAGCCACGGTGTTCCAAGCCCAAATGTCCAGATTCACACACACACACACACACACACACACACACACACACACACACACACACACACACACACACACACACACACACACACACACACACACACACAGTGCATTAATTCAAGAACGGAATCAAGCACAGGATGAAGCCTCCTGTAAAATTCTGCCAATTTTTGTACACATTGAATAGAAATGACGAAATCATCATAGAAGAGAGACTCGCATTGATATCTTGAAATAGTTTGTGATTTTAATGTATTTTTTCATAGAACATCTTTTTCAAAGCCCCTATGAAGCTGCCTACTTGTATGTGACAGATTAAAACGCATCAAACTTGAAGTGTGTGTTTGTGTGTGTGTGCCTGCGTGTGTGGGAGCGCGAGAGGGAGAGAGAGAGACGTGTGTGCGTGCATGCATGAGTGTGTGTTCCTGTCAGCCATAGAAGCTGTTAGCCAAGAGCGTGCCTTCATATCAGCCTCCTCTCTGGGTCTGTGGAGCTAACTGAATCACTGGGGCAGCATAGCTTACAACAAGCTAAAATAACAACCTCGAGATATTCAAATATTTGAGCCGAGAATGGAGTCTACAACACACTCTCTCGTTCTGTTCTATATCTCCTGTAGGCGCTCTCACGCGCACACACACACACACACACACACACACACACACACACACACACACACACCTGTGGCTGGATCCTTCTCCCCCCCCCCTCCTGGCAGCAGTCAACAGTAGGCTATGTTGAGTCAGGTTGCTATTTGACACTCATCATTAATGTGAGCTGTTCTCTGCCAAAATGGAAAGGCTCCCGGTTCTTTGCCCCGAGGCCCACTGTACGGTCGGTGATAGACCTAACAACTGAAAGGCTGTGGATGGATGGGATTGTAAATGCTTAACCTGTTCTCTTCGTAATGGAGTGTCGAATGCGAATGCGTTTGTTAGCGTCTTGACTTCTTGCAACATGTGTTCGGTACGTGCGCCGGAGTAACGTAGCGACGCAGTACACTCCTCCCTCACACACGCATACAGGCATGCAAACTGTAACGCCTTCCCCCTTACTGAACGTATACCGCCACGCCGTTCTCCGTTCCTCACTCCCCCACCTGTGTAGGAATTCCTTGCTCTCTCTCGTCTGTCTCCAATGCTGACATGTCTTCCTCAGAATGGCCTATCCCCGTCTCCTCTTTGACAGCCGTGCAATCATGAGAAAACATACAGTAGCCTTGTCACAGCTTAAATGAAGTAGCAGTCTGTTTTTTTTCCTACCAGGCCACAGTGGATATAGAGGGAAGTGAAAGATGAAAATACAGTATCCACAGTATTTGTAGGCAGTGTTGGGGAGTAGGTAACTATATGTAGTTCAACTGCATTGTGCAGTAGTTTGGTGGTAGTTGAACTAAATTCAAATCGGGGTAGTGTTTTCAGTAGTTCATAACTTTGTTTTGCCATTTAGCGTCGTAGCTAACAACTGTAACTACACTATACTTATTTTGCATAAGGAAAAGACAATGCAATAATTTCCTTTCTTTTTCGGCATCAAACTTGCCTCATTATCACTTGAAACATTTGTTTTTTGTGTGTTTTAATAGGCAAAATGACATTGTGTTAACATACAGTATGACCCCAAAGTGATTTGTTCTTGTAATTTGTAGTTTATGACATTTCAGATTTAAATATGATTATTTATCAATAAGTCGTTTAGCTGTAGTGAGACTGCTTTTTCAAAGTAACTTCAGTTAAGTAAACTATATATATTTTTTAAGCGTAACTTTAGTGTTGCTTAACATTTTTCAGTGTGAAGTTATTGGTAGCTTGGTGAACTATATTTTCAAGGTAGCTTCCCCAATACTGTGTGTAGGAGCCACACTTTGAGTTTTACGGTAGTGTTCTGTGCTGACATGGTTAAAAATGGAAGGTACACCTACCCTAGTCTTTGTTAAAGCATCATGCCACACACACACACACACACACACACCAGATGTGCAGTGGTTTGGCTCCCCAGAACGGATCTGCTCATTTATAGTTTTTACTCACCTGTGTGTTTAAACATGCTGTTTTTAAGACACATAGAAAACAATCTGTCTATTGTCACCTTCCTTTTTTAAAAGTCCAATGAACAAGAGCGCGCCTAACCCCATGTATTTCTGTAGTTGTGTGTGTGTAGCACCCTGCTTAGTGTTACTTTAGTAGACTGAGTGTGTGTGTATGTAGCACCCTGCTTAGTGTTACTTTAGTAGACTGTGTGTGTGTGTGTGTGTGTGTGTGTGTGTGTGTGTGTGTGTGTGTGTGTGTGTGTGTGTGTGTGTGTGTGTGTGTGTGTGTGTGTGTGTGTGTGTGTGTGTGTGTGTGTGTGTGTGTGTGTGTGTGTGTGTGTGGTGTGTGTGTGTTACTTTAGTACACTGTGTGTGCGTGCGTGCATTAAATGCGCTCTTAAGCCATGTATTCCAGTAGTAGTGTGTGTGTGTGTAGCACACTTTAGTTGCAGCTTGTCTTGTTTCTGATTGCGTGTAGTGGAGTAAAGATAACCATATGACATTTGGAGGCAGACTCAACATCATTAATTAACAACATGTGTTTTCTCTCCCCCCCACCCCCCACCCCCCCTCCCCTTCATTCTTAAAACGACAGTTTCCCTATTAGACCTCACTTCCATAACGTTTGACCTACATTATCCTGAAGAGTTCCCAGATTAGACTAAAGAGTACCCATAGTTTTACATCAAACTAGTTATGGTTGTTTACAAACATTTGGATCAGAGATTTTCTGGCTGTTACTCTGGGATTGTTTTAATCTGGGGGTTTTTTCTACTATTGTAAAGCGACTTTGGGTCATTGAAAAGAGTTATATAAGTCCCATGTATTATTATTCGATTTTTTTTTTTTTTTAAAAGCATTGGCTTAATTTAACTTGGTTATATTTTTTGTTTCGTTCCTATGAGCCAAAAGAACTGGACTTGGTCCAAGAGTTTTAGTTGTTAAGAAAATCATGCATCTCTTGTTTTAGTTGATTTGTCAGTGTACATCAACCCATACTGTGTAGCACAGCCAATCTGTTCTCACCGCTCATGTCTTAAGGTGGAACGCCGTGACTGGGTTGTTCTCCCTGTTGTTTGATGGTGGATTGAAGGGATTGTAAGTAGAGCTGGTACAGTGTGTGTTTATCTCACTAACAACACTACCATCCCAGAGTAGTAGCGTTGATCTAGGATCATCCACCCCCGTCCGTGCAATCTGTCATTGGGATCTAAAAGGCTAAACTGATCCTGAATCAGCACTCATGCTGCGAGACACTTTATACATACGGCTCCTGATCATCTCACTGCAGCTCTGTGATGTGGCACACGTACGGTCAAAAACAACACTAGGATCCCTGATGCAACGGTCCGTGACCACTGGATGCGGGGGAGAGTGCTTTCCAAGTCAAATAAGCACCGGCCTGCAAAGGACAGAGGAATGTTTACACTGTCGCACAAACAGAGGGACTGTTTATGCTGTAACACTGGAGGGCTGGGCTGGTGGGGACTTGGGCACCCATCCCCTTTCCTTTGTGGCGCATATATAATATGTTAATGTGAAATAGCTCCCGAGTTCCATCAAGCTTACACACACTTCTCTCTCCCCCCCCCACACACACACACACACACATCTCTGAAACCTACATCCTTGCCTATGTAATATATTAATGAAGTATACTTTCTAAAAGAGCTGCCATGTTTCATCAAGCTCACACACACACACACAAACACGTACACACCTCTCTGCAGCACAACCTCAGCCTGGTGCTGCTGGCCTGGTGCTGCTGGCCTGCTGTTTGCTAAGGACTTAATGAGTGTACACACTAGGTCAGGTGGCTGGTGACCTCACAGACCACAGGCAAAACAGTATTTCTTTGTCGGTACTAGTCTCCGACTTGGAGTGGAGGTCGGTTTGCTACTCCCAACATACATACATACATACATACATACATACATACATACATACATACATACACTCTCGCTCCTCCTCCCTCCATCAGCCCCCTTATCAGACAGACACGATGTCATTAGAGGCACAAAAGACTTTTACTTACACCTAGATGACCAAAACAGGTACCAAAACAGTGGCCTTGTGGTTAGAGTGCTTTACCCAGTCCATGGTTGAATGGACCTTCTGAACACCATCTTTCTTTCATGTCAAACATTTCTTGAGACACTCGTTGAATCACTCTCTTTTGGTCACTTTTAACGCACAATATTCTCAGATCCATTGAGACTGAAAATAAATATTATTAAAAACCATTAGAAATGTGTATCTTAGAAAAAATGAATTTTAAACTACAACAAATAAATGTTATCTACGCCAAAAGCTGTGCATTTTAATATGGGTAAAGATATTATCGGTAGGAGAAGGTTACAATGGTCAAAATAAATTCAACACATGCATAATTGGAATGCGGCCTACCTATTCAGAGTCAAAATGTCATAAAGGGGAAAAGGAGAAAGAACGAGATGTATTCTCTATGGATTGCGAAATTGTAGAGCACCCGTCGGCAACCTTACCACGTTTTTCCTAGCCCAAACTCCAAGTGAATCAATTTTATATGAGACAGCCTACGTATACCACTCTGCCAATACATCACTACGCCCGATGCGCTGTTGGAATCACCCACGCAACATTCGGTCCTTCTCGCCTCATGGCAAGCGAACATTAGGTTGGCCAAAGAAAGTCGCAACACACAGAGAATGTTTAGAGAAGTTATTGTAAATACTGTAGATTTTCAGCCATTCTGAACCTCGAGTCGTAGCTAACATATAGCCTAATATCACTGACAAATTTGAACGATTTTATGACCATCAAAAATCTTTCATGTAGGCCTAAGCGCTTGCTTAGAATGTATCAAATGATTGCATATATTTATACAACACTGGGTTAATTTAGTACGACGCGTGTGACTTTTAAAAGTGTGTAGAATATTATTTCACGCAGAAGGTTTATTTTTTATTTTTTTTATAGTCCTTCTAACACATGAGTTTTTGAAATGTCTTTGAAACAACTGCTACAATTCAGGAAGAATCGGGTAAAATCCAAACAATTTCCTTTAATTAAGATACATTCAATTTCATTGTGGATAGATTGGACCTGTGCAGCTGTACTGTTTTTATCATAATGTAGTTTCAAACATTAGGCAGAAGACTAATGCTGTCAAAGTGTGTTGGGAACATCCAGATAGGCCTATACTGTTTCCACCGTGGCCTTCTGATGTAGTGATTGTACTTCGTTCAACCCTAGTACCTTTTAGTCAGTCTAATAAATAAACATGAAGATAACTTCTCCGAAGCTTTGGCATACATTTAAGTCGAGAAGTGAAAAAACAATGTTCAATATTAAGATCGTACATTTTATCAAAATAATAAACAAAAAAGAAAAATACAAACAACCCAAACAATACCAATTGATATCACCCCTGAAACACTTAAATGCAAACGTTGTTTTCCTCATGGTTGTGATTGTCATACAGTATTTTAGCTCCTGTCCCTAATAACATTTGCAGAGAAGTGTGCAGAAATGGGTTTAAGAGGCAAGTTCTTGATGAGAATGGCACAATTTCCGCCATGGTAATATGAGAAACAGCCAGTCAGTCCTTCAATACACCTGTCCTGCCAGCTTTCTGCAGGGCCACAGACCAGTGTCATGTCTGTAGATAGTGTGGCAAGGTTTCCCTTCCATGTCCTGTTTTTAACTGTGCGTTTAACTTGAGTTCTCCACACCATGTCTTTGGTATGGAAGAGAATGTTGTGATGGGTATGGGGCCTAGGTGAGGTCACCATGTCTTTGGTATGGAAGAGAATGTTGTGATGGGTATGGGGCCTAGGTGACGTCACCATGTCTTTGGTATGGAAGAGAATGTTGTGATGGGTATGGGGCCTAGGTGAGGTCACCATGTCTTTGGTATGGAAGAGAATGTTGTGATGGGTATGGGGCCTAGGTGAGGTCACCATGTCTTTGGTATGGAAGAGAATGTTGTGATGGGTATGGGGCCTAGGTGAGGTCACCATGTCTTTGGTATGGAAGAGAATGTTGTGATGGGTATGGGGCCTAGGTGAGGTCACCATGTCTTTGGTATGGAAGAGAATGTTGTGATGGGTATGGGGCCTAGGTGAGGTCACCATGTCTTTGGTATGGAAGAGAATGTTGTGATGGGTATGGGGCCTAGGTGACGTCACCATGTCTTTGGTATGGAAGAGAATGTTGTGATGGGTATGGGGCCTAGGTGAGGTCACCATGTCTTTGGTATGGAAGAGAATGTTGTGATGGGTATGGGGCCTAGGTGAGGTCACCATGTCTTTGGTATGGAAGAGAATGTTGTGATGGGTATGGGGCCTAGGTGAGGTCACCATGTCTTTGGTATGGAAGAGAATGTTGTGATGGGTATGGGGCCTAGGTGAGGTCACCATGTCTTTGGTATGGAAGAGAATGTTGTGATGGGTATGGGGCCTAGGTGAGGTCACCATGTCTTTGGTATGGAAGAGAATGTTGTGATGGGTATGGGGCCTAGGTGAGGTCGCCATGTCTTTGGTATGGAAGAGAATGTTGTGATGGGTATGGGGCCTAGGTGAGGTCACCATGTCTTTGGTATGGAAGAGAATGTTGTGATGGGTATGGGGCCTAGGTGAGGTCACCATGTCTTTGGTATGGAAGAGAATGTTGTGATGGGTATGGGGCCTAGGTGAGGTCACCATGTCTTTGGTATGGAAGAGAATGTTGTGATGGGTATGGGGCCTAGGTGAGCGTCACCATGTCTTTGGTATGGAAGAGAATGTTGTGATGGGTATGGGGCCTAGGTGAGGTCACCATGTCTTTGGTATGGAAGAGAATGTTGTGATGGGTATGGGGCCTAGGTGAGGTCACCATGTCTTTGGTATGGAAGAGAATGTTGTGATGGGTATGGGGCCTAGGTGAGAGTCACCATATAAATACGGAAGAGTTGAGTGTAATGAGCTGGCTCCAGACCCATGGTAAAGGAGGACTTGTCTCTCCATTTCTCCTTCTGTCCTGCTCCTTATCTCCTTCCTTCCTCCCTCCCTCCTCTTTTATCTCCATCCGCCCGTCCGTCTGTCCTGCTCCCCCTCTTCTTCCCTCTGTCTCTCCGTCCGTCCGTCCGTCCGACCGGCCCGTCTGTCTGTGTTCTACAGTGCTGAGGCCGTGATGGGGTGGGCATGGGGGTGAATGGCGTCACGGTGGTGGGCTGTCATACCCTTGAAGGCCAGTGGAGCGGTGATGTTGTCACAGCTGTGGTGATAGAGAGCACTGCCACTGTGCGGCTGCCATGTGGGACCGGTCACATAGGCCGACGTGGTGGCGCTGTACCCCATGTAGGGCGACACTGGGGTGGGAGGGTGGTAGGCTGGGATGCTGGGCGCTGTGACATAACTGTTCACTGTGGGCAAGCCACTCTGCGTCTGTCAGGGAGAGGAGAGAGAGAGAGGTTGGTGAGACCATTGGAGCGTTCTGTGAGTGAGACACGGGTAAGAGCGGTAGGTGGAGAGACATAACTGTTCACTGTGCACGGGCAGGCCACTCTGTGTCTGTTAGAGGGAGAGGAGAGAAACACAAGGTTAGACAGAGGTAGAGAGAGAAGGTGAGACATGGGGAGGAGGAGAGGTACAAGGGAAATGTGATATAGTATGGCAGTGAGGGATGTGGAGAGAGCGGGGAGAGAGAGAGAGAGAGAGAGAGAGGAGGAAAAGGAGAGGGAGAAGTGAGAGTAGGTGAGGGTTAGGGTTGAGTTAGAATTTGGGTGAAGAGTACAGTGGTGCGGTATACAACATGTGAAATGGGGGCAAGAGTGTGAATGGGGGCTGAATACAATAGGGGTTGGGAGAAGTTGAGGGTTTATTGAGAGAGAGGAGATTTGGAATGACAGAAATGAAGAAGGGAAAGGGGAAAGAAAGTACAGGGTTAAGCATGAGTACTATTTGGCACCATGACAAAACATAACTTGAAGAATTCACACAATTCAACATTATATGCGTGGGTGGTCTATTCTATGACTACTGAGAATAAGAATGGTTTCTGCAGAAGTGAGCATACTTCTCGTTCCTGTCTGATATTTGTCCAGGATTTCCTCAACCTAAACAACCATTGCCTATTGTTTTTTTTTCTCTTTCGACTGAAATCCACGGCCATGACGGGGCACGTGCGATACTCCAATTCTAATCGCTTTCCGTTTTTAAGGAGGCTATATATTTAACTGATATTTTATATTTCACTAAGCAAAATGCTATGGGCCAACTTACATAATGGCATTTTAGTTTGAGGTTAAATGATCTCGTTTTTCTACCGAGTATTTCCGTAGGCCCACTGCTTTTAATTTATGTTTAGTTTTTTCAAGATATTTCAATTTGTGAAAACTAAAAATAGTTCGGGAAGAAGACTTGCCTAGCCCATGTTGCTCATATCTTAATTTGATACAATATTTTTTCCCCCCCGTTATTGGATATTGATAAATAATGAAATACACACATCACACACATACAGGTTTATTGGAATAGGCTAGATTCAGTCGATCAAATCATGATATTCTACACGACTTGCTTTTCGCATAGGCCTAATTTTTGTTTGTCTCGCCCATTTATTTGTCAATATTCAATGTTAAGTCATACTTTATAAAAAAAATACAGTCCTTGGCTTGCCTGTTGTGTGCAAGAGCTCTATTAACGTCTATCGATTCTACAGTAAATTCAGGCAAACGGAAAAGACAGGCTTACCAATGTTTTTATTTCGTTACATAATTCGCATTATTTTTGATGATCGTTTCCATACAGTGTGTTTTCTTCTAAACGCACAAGCATCTAACGAACCGGATGACTGAAAATAATCTCTGTTGACGGATAAAAGCAATTCAAATTGCAATTGAATGGGCAGCCACTGAACTGATATAAGAAAACGCTGCACAAGGCAGTCTTTAGCCTGATAAGAAATATGTTCTGCTATTTAATAGAATCCAATATCTCGAGGTATTTAGGCTACAGAAGCCTTGAAATGCATTCAATGCTGTAATAATAAATAATAGCTTAACTGTGGGGAAAATGCTGTCGTATCCAAAATGTCAGTCAAAACCAGTGATTTGTCATTAGCATGAAACCTAATGGTCTATGTTATGTCTGATTAAAAAAAAACTGTCCTCTAGAATTCCGGAGCGGAAGAAAGGCATTTAAACATCACATCCGAGCCGTGGGCACTGTTTATGTATGTGTGTGTCATTACCTTAAATCGAAAGTTAATGATTCAATTCTTCCAAAAAGTGACATTGATAGCTCACCCTCAGCCCCGTAGGCGCAGGACTGGGACTCCTCAAGTACAGTTTAAGAGAAACATCAGGTTCTACATGTAGGAACCCGAAGTTACGATTTATTTATTTGATTTCAGGCTGGGATACATCTTGAATTCATTTGTTTATGCTTACGTGTGTGTTCGATAAAAACAAAAAATCGTCTTTATTAATCTGTAACGCTTTTGTTGACCCGTCATTGGGAGGTAGTTTTTTATTTTCCATTCTTATCAGTAAATAACTGTGTCGTTTCAGCTGCATAGGCTACATGCGCTGTTCGCTGACACTCGAAAGACCTGAGAAAAATAATCCTTATTTTAGCAACGTATTTGAATTTGTACATAATCAATATATAGCAATTGGCCTTCGGCTTTTTGAAAATCTCCACTTCTTACTTCAGTCGCCACAAGACTACTCGAGTTGTATTATAAGGAGGGAGGGACTGTGTGTGTGCATGGGGTGAGGGCTGACGAGTAGAGTGCTCGAAAGTGCGTGCAGACTGCAGTATGTGTATTGTGCTTTGAAATATAGGCCTATAGGATAGCATATGCACCATTTTGAAAGGTTCTAGTACATCAGCAATTTATCGTCTACACATAAAGTTCCATTGACAAGTATAGGCCTATAGCAGCCTGTGGCACGCAGAGAAAGGCATACGTTACAAATTACTATCAAAATAGTTGAAAATTAATCGAATTATAAGTGTTTCTTATATTGTGATGATTGCTTTAGATCAGACTTTGACATATACAAAATCACAAAATATAAAGTAAGTAGAAGTAAAAATACACACTTGACCTATGGCTGATTATGCAATTTATAGGGCTACTATTCATATAGGCATTGGGCTAGGTTTTTTTCTTCTTCATATTTTTATCCCAGGGAGTTATATCACCGGCGCCGCATGTGTTATTCTGCATCATTTGTCTCCATTGATGCATCAAACCGTAGCCTATTGAATATATTGAGGTTACCACGCATAACTCGAGATAGATCGCGTGGCTCCGACGATATATCATACCAATTATGCATGCCTCCCCCCTCTCACTTTCTTACACATAATATATCCCTCATGCACGCTCACACTCCCTGTCCTCTCCCTCGTCCCTCTACCTCACACGTTGTTTGCACCGTTTGCAGTCGATATATTATTTTGCAACATAAAATGCACCATATTTTCTCACGCAAGACTATCCCGAGTCTAGTGAGACGTTCTTCATTAAACCTTTGGAATGAAACAAAGTTTATACACACTAAAATATAATACGTTTTTCGACTATGGGCCTATTAGTGCATGGGATAAGTTCCGATGGAATGAACCCACAATTTCAGCAATGCCTTTCAACTTCTATTAGATCAGCGTGCAAATCATTATTGGGTGTTAAATAGGCCTACATGTAGTCTACTGGTCAAAATATTTAAATGTATCATTACGTTTTAATTATTTAAACTTCAGTCTTATTTTTCATTTACATTAGGCCTAATATTAGTTGTTTTAGCACATTGGCTAAGACAATATGGAAATGTAATGCAATTAGGAAGTCCTAATGATCCTTGTAAGCATAACATATACAACCACAACACTCAAATTTGAATTTGAATTTAAACATTTAAATAATCTTTCTCCAACGGCTAGACTTTTATTATTAACTTATGAGTCGGCCTGTCTCCGTTTCGTGCTTATGGATTTTCTCTTCTCGCAACAAAAAATAAACCGTAGAAACTTGTCCAATGACGTGAATCAACGACTTGATTCCTCGTGCCACGTTCACTGGTCGAAAATATGAGGACTTGAGAAGTCTACACAAAATGTTTTTTTCTTCGTTCATATCCCTAAAGTATAAACCTTGTAAGACAAAGACAAGTGGCTGCAAAATACAAAGTTTTAAAAAAAAAACACTGATTTTCAACAACAAAAAAATACAAAATCATTTCTCAAATATATTATGCCTACAGCGTTTGGCCATGCAACGTTTGGCTATATCGACAAAAGCTGTTCAATTTCAATCTAAATTTGGCGTGCTACGCTAATGACAGCCAATGAGCTTCTCAGTACATGTCCATTTGTCAACACGCTGTCACATGCAAGGAAATTGATGAGTCATGGGGTCCAAGGTACATGGTTAATTTGTCACAGAACGGAATCAATCGTATGCCAAGGATGGTTACAAAACTACAACACGTAATAGTAATGTAATAGCACAGTAGGCCTAATGTAGCCGTAAGAACAACCCTTAGCCTAGGCCCAAAACACTCTGCGGTGCGGTGTCTTGTCTGGAGGCATACCGCTCACACCCAGCGGAGAGAGCGTGTCAATATGACTGAAAGCGCCGAGAAAGCATACTCTACGTGGATTATACAATAAGTGTGGGCCAAAAATGGAAGGGTATCATATTGTACTACACCGTTGTTGAGATTAACACACATTAGGTTAGAGATGGGCGAGGATGCAATTTTATTGATCAAGGATGTGTTTCCTTTTACCTGTTTGTATTTTGCTTCAGGTTCTATAGAATGCGGTGGTTTATCATCCTGCACGCCATTGACTAGTGGAGAGCTTGCTGACGGCGGAAAATGTGTCCTGTTTATAACGCTCCATTCTTCTAGTTTGCCACTGGGAAAGGACGAATTGTCACTAACTGCATGGGGCAAAACAGACAGAGACAGAGGAGAGGGAAGTCAGAGGAGATGAACCGAAGAGACTTCACGCTACCACTCCCATCTACCATCCTAGGCATTGATATCACCTCACCATCACCCTACAGCTTTTTAGCAACCCCCCCCCCCCCCCCCCCAACAAAAAGTTATCCAGCAAAGACACGAAAAATACTTGAAAGATCAACATTTGCGATTTTATGCATAGACATTCCTATACTTAAAAAGCTTTTTGGCATTTCAAATCTGAATTAATTCTAGGCCAACTTATATTTTATACAGAGGGCGCCTAGAACCCGTGTGTGTGTGTGTGGTGTGTGTGTGTGTGTGTGTGTGTGTGTGTGTGTGTGTGTGTGTGTGTGTGTGTGTGTGTGTGTGTGTGTGTGTGTGTGTGTGTGTTTGCCTTAAGCCTACTGATCAAACCGAAACAGCACATTGCTGTAATGGTCAGTAACATTTAACCAAACCAGTCTTTCTGTGGGGACAAATGAGATGTACTTTAACCGTTTCCCCTTTGTACATGATGGATATGATATTATACACGGGTGCTAACGTTTAGAATTGGAAAAGCAAGCCCACCAGTGTTGTAACTTGAGAAGACCATTGGGTCGATCATTTTTTTTTCTCGACCCCCTTTTCTTTCTTTCAACAAAGCAGGTTTTACTTGGAGTTGTGTATTTTGTGCATAGACATTTGTTTAAATATTTTTGTCGGTCTACAATGTTTGGGTCTCTTGCTATTTCCTTAATAATCATTCACTGACATAAAGCTGTCTTAGGTTCATTCGAGGAAGGAATATGCATATGCATGGTACTTTATTTTCCTTTCTTGATGGCATGGTAGGCCTGGCTTATAAAATAGTGCAGTGCAATGCGAAAGGTGTGTGTGTGTGTGTGTGCGTGTGTGTGTGTGTGTGTGTGTGTGTGTGTGTGTGTGTGTGTGTGTGTGTGTGTGTGTGTGTGTGTGTGTGTGTGTGTGTGTGTGTGTGTGTGTGTGTGTGTGAGAGAGCGCGCGCGAGAGAGTGCCATTTGATGACCAACGCCTTTGGAAATATCGCCATAATTCAAATGCAATTATGATGATTTACGCATCTTTACGCATGACGGCGATATTCGCCATATGCGTCAACGCTCTTCGTCTTAGAATAGGTCTACTGTATCCCTCTACTGTTGTAGTGTAAACCCAATAGCAGTTCTATGTCATAGTAAAGGATTTGTTTGATTAAAACCCTGAGTCTCTAGGCTGGCGAAGTGATTGTGGCGCTAAAAGGCCTCACGTCATTCAGTGTACAGGACACTTATTTCGGCTTTCAAAACCTGCAGCAAACATCTGCAAATAATTTGGAAATGCATAAGTTGTTTATAAAGGCATCCGGGAATTCTTGTTCGGCTTGAAGATCGGCGCTGCCTTTGAGGGGCGAAGCCTTGTTGTTTAGATTGTCTGAGTTAAGTTAATTCATGGAATGGCCGAGGCCTCATGGACTATACAAGCACTAAGGAGAAGGGCATGTTTATATCCACAAGGCGGTGAGATTCGAGGCCGTTCTCCCTTCTGACAGAAGCACGGTTATGACAAGCGCATAGGTGGTCGACTGACATCTAACACTCTGCTAACACAAGAAACGTTGTCACTAAAAATGGTATTCACAACAACAGTAATGTATCATGATTGACGGAGGTCAGATTTGCTTTATAATGTTTCCAAAACAGACTTGTATTTGTGGTAGCACACTAGTGAAAACTAACTGTCCAAACCTGACTGTAAGTAACAAAAAGAAGTTCTCTAAACTCGGATCGGGCCTTTAGGGAACAACACAGGTCTAGTAGCCTAGTTCAGTGTAGCCTATTGGAGCAGCCTGGTAGACTAAACGCATGTGAAACTACATTTCAGGGGAGTCTATTTTGAAGCAAGGCACGCAAGAACAAAATGTCTGGCTGTAAGACATGGCATGGCAAAGCTTTGAACACCTCATTTTGATTTTAGTTCATCTCCTCGTGCACCGCTGCGCCTTCCCTTCATTATCCCACTAATATTCCACATCCGCCCCTTAATTATTAGTGCAAGCCTTCCTTTAACCATCTGTTTTAATGCAACCTTTGAACTAGGAACTAAACTTTACTCATGTATGCACTCACCAATACTGGCAAAATAACACATAATTAACTTAGCCAATTTATTTTTGCAGTTTGTTCCAGAATAGTCACTCTTTTATCTGTTATTAGTTAGTAATATAGTGCATATACAGACCGGTATGTGCATTGGTCATATATTTTTTAACTACATACCTCCAAATTAATAAAGTTACACATCTTGCCACTAGGCCCACTACACACACACACACAGAGACAGACATATCCTAACCCATGCGCTTTCCTATTAATTTTAACCATTTACTAAAGCAATTGGTTTGCCCACGTACCAAAGTAAAAATCATGCTTACTTTGTTGCTCTGTTATCGACCGAATCCCCAGAATATCTGTTACCGAGTGGGAGGAGGGCCATATCCTGTGCATAGCCATGTGTCCAGGTAGGGAGTGCATGCCCGGGGGAGTTGGTACTTTGGTCCCAGAGGCTCCGATGGGGGTCGGATACGAGTATATGTGGTTGTATGGTAGCGTTGGTTGTGGTGGTGGGTGAGACGACTGCTTGCTGGACTCATACTGGCTCTGCTGGGACAGATTCCCAATCTTGTTGCGGAGGATCCTACTGATGGAGCTCACAGATGGTAGATTGAACTTGTCACAAACTCCGTCAGCCAGTAGCCTGTCCCGGATCTCCCAGGCGAAGATACCCGGGTCCCTCTGCTTGTATGTCCGTATGTGCTTGACCACTGTAGGCGTGGTGACCCGTGGTTTGCTGCCCCCGATCGCTCCCGGGAGTATAGAGCCGGTCTCGTTGTACCGGGCCAGTATCTTGCTGACGCAGCCGTGGGAGACCCGGAGTTGTCTGCTGATGTCGCAAGGCCTGATGCCCAGCTGGGCGAGCTCTACAATCCGCAGCCGGATTGCGTTGGGAAGCGGTCTGCCGTTGACAAAAACCCCGCCGAGCTGGTTCACCTCTCCAAAGGCTGGCTCTGGTGTCATGGAAACATACACAGAGGCAACACAATGAAACACAAATCTTAAATTGGACGACTTGTAGCTGTAGTAGCCTGTAAAGGGCCTTTAGGTCTAGGGTTGTTAATCGTGCCTCCCGTTCCCGAGTCCTTAGTCGACATACGGCGGTCTGCAACGTCGTTTTCAACCCGTTAAGGACAAATTAAATGCTTATTTACAGCATATGAAATTGTCTTAAATGTATTGGGATATATGTATTTAATGCACTCGAAACAGATGCGCAAGAATCGATTCAGTAAGCGTGTGATGAAAATAAAAACATGTCCCACCATTAGGCTGCCCCATGCAAATAAAACCCCCGCACATTTTCAGTTTGTGCATAACATACTGCTCCATTGTTATACCGTTGTATTTGAATTTCAATATATATTTGCAGTAAAAATATGTTTTACGCATAGCTATGCTATAGTTTTACTAATTGGCTATTAATACTGGCCACTGGAAAATCCCATAATGAAACCAACTGGAGCTCAAAACGGTTCGGCCTTTATTTGTAGCCATACCATCGCTTTTCAAGCCATAGGCCTACAATCATAATTGATTCATTAGAATGTTAGGTATAATTCGTTCCTTGAAAGATGTAGGAATATCCGGTCGAGTGCCTGTTATAGACTAACTCCATCATCGGCCACACAACATTTCCATATAAACTTACCCATTGCGTTTAGTCCACAAATTATTATTGGGATCTCGGAGTTACGCCTTCCGTCCAGTTCCGAGTCCAGTTTCGCTGGTGTCCGGAAACCTGTCTAGGGGAGAACAAATCCTCGCTCTCCTCCGGCCACGGGTACTGTGTTAACCGAACTAACGATAGTAGTGAGAAGGACAAATCCGCGATGTGTTTCCTGATAGCAGGGGAGACAGGCTTACATTTCAATCCAGACAAATCATGGGCCGGACTTCCAAAACTTTTCTTCTCGGCGAGGCTAGGTCCGCCAATGGAAGTTTGAGTTTATAGAGAGACGCTTTCCTATTGGTCTGAAAGTTTGTGCTCGTGCAGCAAGGCAACCCCCTCTCTTCCGGAACTACAGACAGTGTTAACCTACCACCATGAATTGCAATTATGAATTGCACTCTACTGGAATGGTAAATGACATATAAGTAAGTAAAATTATATGAATATTGTGATTATGAATCATAACAATGAACTACGCTACAGGATAAAGCAGCAATGCAACAATCCCAATGTAATAGTCAGTGGCAATCCAAGTGTTTGGATTTTGTTTGCCTATATTGTCAGTGAGGAATTAATGTTTTATGAAAGTAAAATGGGTAGCCTACAAATTGATATTATCTAAGTTAAACTGGATAGCTTAACGTGCGTGGATGTATTCATTCACCAACCAAATACATCACATTAGACATTCAGAATAGTTGCACATCGTGACACGGACTCCAAAGCAAGGCAAACAAATTGTTTGATTTGGTATGTATCGGCGTTGACTTATAAAGTACACAACCAAAATCAAATAGGTGTATATGGACGGTGAGCAGTAGCCTGCAGAACACATCTGCTGATTCGGGCTTTGGGTCCTATTATAACTCATTCCATATACACTTTTGGTTCAATGTTGTTGTGTATAATCCTTATTATTTCTAAAATTGAGATACAAAAAAAAAAAGGTATATTTCGACATATAGCCTTGGTTGTATATTGACATTCAACTGAGTGTTTAAAAAAGTTACAACGCGCCATCTCAGAAAAACTATGTTACATGAAAACGGACTGAATAGCTTGAATAAATGTTCGATTTGTATATTCGACAAAATGTATTTATACAAATAAGCAGTTATAATAACTTATAATAGCATATTTCAAATACATTCTCCGTTATTACGAAATATTGTATGCTGTTATGTCATGTTTATTTATTCAATTTATAGACTACCCTACATACCATGAATGCGCTGACTACCACTGCACCTATATTTCACCCATCTGACAGGCGATATCGGACGCCTTACACACGCAGGTAATCGGACGCTTCGTTTCCTGTTTACACGAGAAACCTTAGCTCTTGAAGCTCTCGATGGTTGACCTGTGCTCACGGCTTTCTCTTTCTCTTATTGCTAAGGGTCACTTCACAACAGTAAGCTTCGTTTGCTCCCCATCTTAGAAATAGATTTCAGTAGATCAACACTAGCCTTTATATAGGCCTATGCTACACGCAGATACGTGCTCCAACTTATTCTGCACTTCATTTGTCAAGATTGGCGTAGACTCTAACCATCTTCTTGCTGTCCGTGTCTTCCAGGGCCCTCGTCTGTTATAGCAGCGAGAGATTCCAGATTACTGATCACTGAACTCTGAATGTCTAGCTCGTTTTCCAGCTGCTCTATGGGTGTTCCTGATGTGTTTGTTCCGGCATGGCCGATTCCCCTGGACCCCGCTCGCTCATGGCAGTCACTAATGCGTTAAGGATAATGTTTACCATTGGAAAACGTGCTCAACTTGTTTCCATTGAGGTGCTTCCGATGACTGAAATAACAAAGGGTCACGTCCGAGGGATCAGAGGTCTCCGCTCAACAATTAGTAGGCTATTGTAGATACTTTCAGAAGTGATGGTATTTGAAAAGCATTTTGGTGTACTAATATTATACAAATATTATACAGCCCCATTCGGACCATGTATGGTGCAATGTTGATCAAGATTTGAAGTAGTTTATTTATGATTTATAAAACTAGCCTTTTGGATTATGAGCAAACCAGCTTCAAGTGCGAATTCCCCGGGGGCGCGAGTGCATTGGGGCCAACTCAAAGCCTCAAGGGAATTTGCGTGCCATCCATTCCATCTCCTTAACGTTCTAATAAGAATAGCTAAGTGTCTAGTGATGGGACTTCGAGTCCCTTGTCTGTTTAGCTCTGTTCTTTCTGTTCACACGTTTTGTCTAACTTAATCTTATCGCAGTGAGACGTATATCTGAAGGGTTAATTGGGCATTGACAGATAAGTGTTAACAAGGTGTGTAGGGGAATGTGAAATAGATACATGTACGGTCTTTAGACTGCCTACAGAGATAATAATGATCGTGTTTCATCAGTGAGATTTAGGCTAAAATGTATTTACAGCCCAAGCGATATTAGGACTAGGACTACATCAGATTAGGCTATTATTGTTATTGTTCTTGGTTGTATTTTTATTGTTATCGGTAGGCAATAAAATATGTATTTTTATATATTTTTGCCTACCTGTGGATTTCTTCCTGTAGCCTATATTATTATTATTATTATTATTATTATTATTACATTATTATTATTGTTATAGCCAACCATATGGTAGGAATTCACCATTTGAAATTACACGTTGTGTTCCATGTGTAGGCCTATAACTAGTATAGAGGCTACAGAATCCTATGTATAACTCTATCATCTCTATCCTATTCATTCTAACCGACTTTTTTTCTTTACACTATGCGTTGCAATCCACCGAAATAGTTGATTTTCTAATTTCATGAATACGGTATAAAATGACCTACCACTGAGGAGATTAAAGGTGACGAGCGATTTTTCGATGACAGTCACAGTTATTACCATGGCACGTCATGTAATCTGTTAGATCAGGAGGAATCTTTTGATGTCCGTGTTGCCACGATTTGTATTCTTTCATCAGATATTTTCCAATATATTAGGATACATACTTCACTCAAATAGTGAGTCGCTAAATAATTATAGGCTATGTTTTGCGGCATTCTAAACAGCATGACTAAAAATGAATTCAACTATCCATGCATGTCCTCCGTTCAGGACAATGTCCCGCGCGCATGGTATAGGGTAAAGCTTTGCGGTGCCCTGCTTATTTGAAGTAGGCCTGACGGTATTTAAGGCATGTATCATAGATGACTAAAACAGAATTAACCGTGTCGAATAGTCCTGACCGCAAGTCAACGCATCGCATCCTTCCTGATCCGTTAAACACGACTATCTGGTTTTAGGGCATGTGTGAGACCGACAGGACAGCTGACGGAATAACCCAATTTCAATATTTTCGTTTCTGTCTGTTGATCTCGCTTGTAACCCATGCGGGAATCCTTAATTTTATGCACCAAATCTAGAGTCAGGAGCAAAGGGACTTGTACTTTTTTAGGCTAAGATAATGCATACATTAAATGATCAACATTAGCATACCTCTGTTCTAGGCATATTCATTTTTTAAAGATAACCATGTATGGGTCTTATCATATGGCATGCTTGCTGCTATTTTGGCTGCATGGTGATATCATTCTGTTTCAATACTAATTTAGATAATTAAGGCATATGTTTAGATCAGTATTTGCTAATAAACATTTTTGAGTGCATCAGATAGCCCAATTATGTTTTTTTTATTATAGGACTATGCCTCGTTTTAATTGCACTGTGTAATCAATACGTACCAATACAAACATTATTCATGATTGAACTGTGCAAATATTTCGACAACTATGAAATCAAAAAACGTTGCATGCAGTGGGGTTAGTTGTGGCAAACAACACAGGGCGCATTGGACTGGTCTTGGAGTAGCTTAATGTGCCCTTATAAGGATAAGACCTTCAGCTCGGTAGGTACTGAATCTAAATAGTGCAGGAGGATGTACCAGACCCGGGATGCAAAGGATCATATGTCGTCTTCCCAGGCGTCTTCCATTCTCATAGAGGTAGGTTAACACACCGTCGACCATTATGGCATTGTATAAGTAGGCCTATACGCGTTATTATAATGTGATCCTATGTGGCCCTCTCGGTGAATATAAATAGCGTTATTATAATGTGATCCTATATGGCAGACTAATGTGGCCCTCTCGGTGAATATAAATAGCGCGTGCAGGATGTTCCCGGGGTGGCTCGTGCCATTTTTTTATGCAAAGAGGAAAGGGGTTAATGTACCCCTAGACCAGGGCCGATTCCAGGCATAAGTGACATAAGTGGTTGCTTAGGGCTCCAGCCGCTAGGGAGTTTAGGAACTCAGTCTCATCTCAATTTACTATTGAGAATAATAGTAGTAGAACACAGAGGTGCAAATTCCAAATGTGGTTGTGCATCAACAGTTTTTCTCTTATGTCAGTCACTCAGTCACTCAATTAGCCATGTCCGCTAACAATTTTTAGATTGGTAGTCTAGCCAGCTATCTAAATGTGCCCTGGGGCCCTGACTTCCAGGGGGCCCCCATTTGATTTTGGTAGTCATTCTCATTCAGATATCATATTAACATGGCATAAATAATTACACAATTGGTAGAATTGCAGGAAACTTGCTTTAAAAGGTCCAATGCAGCCGTTTTTATCTCAATATCAAATAATTTTTGGGTAACAAACTACCTTACAGTGATTGTTTTCAATTAAAATTGTAAAAAATAAACAAATTGCTTCTTGGCAAAGAGCAATTTCTCAAGCATGAATTTTGCTAGGACTGTCTGGGAGTGGTCTGCGTGGGGAGGGGAAACCTGAAAATTAGCTGTTATTAGCAGAGGTTTGGAACTCTCTTTCTTATAGGTCCATTAATTAATTTTGATGTCACCATGGGAAGGCCAAAACTCCATTCCACCAAAACAGGCAGAAATTTTAGGCGGTCTTTTCAAACAGCTCTTACACTAAAAAGGACATTATCCACATGTTTACTATTTCACAACCTCATAGTGGAAATAAATATAAATCACAGGTAAATCAAGTTTTTGACCACACTGGGCCTTTAAAACTGCAACATTTTCTCTACTCCCCGTGGCAAAATGTGTAGAATTGGAGGAAATGAACTTTAAAACGTAACATTTTTTCTCCACCATCAAGCGGGGGCCACTAAAATGTTTTGCTGCGAGGTGGGGGGGCTCCCAACCAAATCTGGTTTAGGGCCCCTAAAAGGCTACAACCAGGCCCTGTTCTAGACCATTCTGAATTTTAGAAGAGGAAACGCCTCCTATGTGTGTGTTCATGCTAGTCCCAGCATGATATCATGTTGGTTATTCCACTGTATTTTATATTGCATTGTCACCAGAGCAGCCTTATAGTTTAAACATTTCTTGCACGACATGACTATAGGCCAATATTGAGGTTGCCGAACTGGGCCAACGCGATACTTTTCTGTTCCCAACACCCATGTTTAGATTTGGTCGAGCTATTTTCTCAAATAGTTCAGAAAAATATCTGTTACTGAATTTTATACATTGTAATGTGTTGTTGTTGTATAAGGCAAAGCCATTGTAGAAAACTAGTAAACAAGGGTTTGCTTGGTACTAGGCTACATGTGTTTTGAGAGAGAGGTCCAGCAGAATCAGTATAGCGCCCTCCACCAGACCAGACTGGGTATCTCAAGTGTTTCTTTGCACATTTTAACCCACCTTGAATTTTAAATATATTTAAAATATTTTAATACCATAGTGTTTGCACCGCATCGATATTCTCAACATATGAATGTATCGATATGGAATGTTTGACCAGTAGGCTACTCCCTTGACTGGAATGAAGTAAATCACGCCATCCTGCCAAATGATTGATGAATTTCGAAGAATATTATCGGTTATGGGGCGGCAGGTAGCCTGGTGGTTAGAGCTTTACACCGAAAGGTTGCTAGATCGAATCCCCAAGATGACAAGGTAAAAATCTGTCGTTCTGCCCCCGAACCAGGCAGTTAACCCACTGTTCCTAGGCCGTAATTGTAAATAAGAATTTGTTCTTAACTGACTTGCCTAGTTAAATAAAGGTAACTTATTTTCTTGTACTTAATCTGTTTTGTGTTTCCCCTATCTCTGATTGACTCCCTCTAATCATATTGGCCTCTATCCTTTATTTACATATATTATGATATTATACACGATAATATACACACAATCTATATATATACATATTTCCATGCAGACATTACCCCCTATTCCCTGCCTATATGAAACTCCGACAATAGATGTTTATGTAACAGACAAATTGTCAGTATTGTATTTATGCTGACATTTCCCGCTACAGGCTACACAACGGTCCTACCAGTTCATAACTGTCTGCCTATCAAGCAGTGGGATTCCGTCTCATATAATATGACATCACATAATCGGCTATCGGGAGAATCTAACGCTTTTCCAGCGGTGCTTTGGCAGTCGCTGCATTGACTTAAGATGTGCAAAGCAAGCAACATGTGTCCAGGTTGCACTGTTCCAAAAATGAAGGCGTTTACATTACGTCCATGGTGATTAGCACCAAAACAACGTTACCACCACGTCTTAGAGGTTGCGCTGGACACATACTGCCTCAATCACTGCCTCAATCAGTCTGCTGTTTGTATAATTCTACTTAGAAATCACATCAAATCTATGTGTATTTGTCACATGCTCTGAATACAACGGGTGTTGTGAAATGCTTGCTTACGAGCCCTTCCCAACAATGCAGTTTTAAAAAATAAAATAAATAAAATAAAAATAGTAATACACAAGAATGGATCTATATAGGCCTACAGGTAGTACCAGTACCAGATCAATGTGGAGCTCATCCATCCACAGCGGAGTACCAGTACCAGATCAATGTGGAGGTATATACAGGGAGTACCAGTACCAGATCAATGTGGAGCTATATACAGGGAGTACCAGTACCAGATCAATGTGGAGCTATATACAGGGAGTACCAGTACCAGATCAATGTGGAGCTATATACAGGGAGTACCAGATCAATGTGGAGCTATATACAGGGAGTACCAGTACCAGATCAATGTGCAGGGGTATGAGGTATTTGAGGTAGATATATAGGCCTACAGGGAGTACCAGTACCAGATCAATGTGTAGGGGTATGAGGTATTTGAGGTAGATATATAGGCCTACAGGGAGTACCAGTACCAGATCAATGTGCAGGGGTATGAGGTATTTGAGGTAGATATATAGGCCTACAGGGAGTACCAGTACCAGATCAATGTGCAGGGGTATGAGGTATTTGAGGTGGATATATAGGCCTACAGGGAGTACCAGTACCAGATCAATGTGCAGGGGTATGAGGTATTTGAGGTGGATATATAGGCCTACAGGGAGTACCAGTACCAGATCAATGTGCAGTGGTATGAGGTATTTGAGGTAGAAATATAGGCCTACAGGGAGTACCAGTACCAGATCAATGTGCAGGGGTATGAGGTATTTGAGGTGGATATATAGGCCGTTTTATAACATTATAGCATCCAGAATTATAGCAGGGTGGGTGGATATTAAGGACAGATGACCAGTAGGCCCAATCAACTTCCCATGATAGTGGCAACGTTTGGTCGAAATGTAAGCCTTTTGACCGTTTTCTATCAACTTTGTGTCTTGCGTGACCATGTTTTGAACTAGACTAAATTTAGTGATCTTGGATTGAATAGAAATGTATGTAGGGAATGGAATCTCCATTTGATACAGTATATGCCCACTTTGTTTAAGAATAACAATCCCTCAACTAAATGTGAACCAGTGGATGAGTGCACGGGCGTTCACTTTAAATCCACTGAGACTGATCGAAAGAATGTCTGAGAAGTTAATGGGGTGTACCAAACCCTTTCCTCCTAACAGCCACATTATTAATCTATCTGCGATTGCTTTCGGGGTACTGTATAAATAATCCAACAAATTAGGATTCTCTTCATTTTTCCTTTAGCCTATGATCGCTGTTAAATGGATAAGACCCGGATTCTAATTGTGTCGCTTAGCCCAATCAAACTATCGTAATTGAAATCGTGTGGCAATCATTATGACAGTACATCTAAGGAACGGTCCGACTGCAATCAAGATCTTACTGTATAAGAGAGATGGACGTTTGAGATGTCGAGGTTATTGGACAGACACGAGCAGAGTAATGCGCATTTTCTGCTGTAAACTGACTCCGTTCGCCTTGTTAAGCCTTATTGATAGGCTAAGAGACAACAACTAGCCTATACATAGGCCTAATGATAATTGTACATGAAAGCATGACGAACTTGAAGTGGCAATATGATGTAAAGAGAATTTGTAAACGTTGCAAATAGCCTACATAAAACTAGTGTAGCCAAAAGTATGAATTGTATCCATGCTGCTCGATAGAGAATGCAAATGTTAATATGAAAAGCAATACCTTGATATCAACGAATGAAGTGGCTATTATCGCTCATTTTCAGATGATGCAAAATAGTAGCATATGCCTTCACCGATAAATGTTTAAATGTTAAAGATTGTAGCGAGAAGACAATTAAGGTAAAATATGTAGGTTTATTATTGTGGTTATTATCATTAATGCGGTTATTATATTATTCTTATAAATTATTAAGATAATAGGCTAAGTACTACAGTGAGCCTATTCGTTGGTAGTCATTATTATTTGATATAACTATTGCCACTAATAAGAACAATAATATATTATTGCATGCTATCATTGATGCTATCACGCTGAGTTATTCATTTGAATATTTGTGATGTACACAGCAAGGTAGGCTTAATGGTTATCCCTTTGCATAATTCTTGTCGGTAGTCTAAGTCTCAGAACCAGAGGCTAACCATGTTCAATGTCACACTGCAATTTAGTGGGCTACATCAGACGATGCAGGCTTATTTCCTACGGTCTAGGCCTGCCTGTGCTAATGTATTTAAGCCAACGACTAACTATATATGGGACGAAAAATGTACTCAAAAGTTTACTCGGACTGGACCACTTTGGTCCTTATTTTGCCACAGATTTCACGAATATCCATAATGGGGTTCTGCAAAATTACATGAGTTTTGGGTCGCTAGCAGTGCGAATTATATTTCCTGGTCCTTGAGATTCTGACAAATCTACAAAAATGGCAAATGAGTTAGTGATGATTATAGACCTACTCCATTACAGTTCCCCATTTGCTATAATGAATGAACAGTGCATTTGGAAAGTACTCAGACCCCTTCCCATTTTCCACATTTTGTTACGTTACAGCCTTATTCTAAAATTGATTAAATAAAAAACGTTTCCTCATCAATCTACACAACGATACCCTACAATGACAAAGTGAAAACAGGTTTTTGGACATGTATTAAAAATAAAAAACAGATACCTTATTTAGAGTACCAGTCAAATGTTTGGACACACCTACTCATTCAAGTGTTTTTCTTTATTTTAACTATTTTATACATTGTAGAATAATAGTGAAGATATAAAAACGATGAAATAACATATATGGAATCATGTAGTAACCTAAAAAGCGTTAAATAAATCAAAATATATTTTATATTTGAAATTCTACAAATAGCCACCCTTTGCCTTGATGACAGCTTTGAACACTCTTGGCATTCTCTCAACCAGCTTTATGAGGTAGTCACCTGGAATGTATTTCAATTAACAGGTGTGCCTTCTTAAAAGTTAATTTGGAATTTCTTTCCTTCTTAACGTGTTTGAGCCGATCAGTTGTGTTGTGACAAGGTAAGGTTGGTATACAGAAGGTAGCCCTATTTGGTAAAAGACCAAGTCCATATTATGACAAGAACAGCTCAAATAAGCAACGAGAAATGACAGTCCATCATTACTTTAAGACATGAAGGTCAGTCAATCTGGAAAAAGTCTAGAACTTTGAATGTTTCTTCAAGTGAAGTCGCAAAAAACATCAAGCGCTATGACGAAACTGGCTCTCATGAGGAACGCCACAGGAAAGAAAGACCCAGAGTTACTTCTGCTGCAGAGGATAAGTTCATTACAGTTACCAGCCTCAGAAATTTCAACCCAAATAAATGCCTCAGAGTTCAAGTAACAGACACATCTCAACATCAACTGTTCAAAGGAGACTGCGTGAATCAGGCCTTCATGATCGAATTGCTGCAAAGAAACCACAACTAAAGGACACCAACAAGAAGAAGAGACTTGCTTGGACCAAGAAACACGAGCAATGGACATTAGACCGGTGGAAATCTGTCCTTTGGTCAGATGAGTCCAAATTTGAGATTTTTGGTTCCAACCGCCGTGTCTTTGTAAGACGCAAAGTAGGTGAACGAATGATCTCCATATGTGTAGTTCCCACCATGAAGCATGGAGGAGGTGTGGGGGTGCTTTGCTGGTGACACCTTCTGTGATTCATTTCGAATTCAAGGCACACTTAACCAGCATGGCTACCACAGCATTCTGCAGCGATACACCATCCCATCTGGTTTATGCTTAGTGGGACTATCATTTGTTTTTCAACAGGACAATGACCCAACAAACCTCCAGGCTGTGTAAGGGCTATTTGACCATGAAGGAGAGTGATGGGGTGCTGCATCAGATGACCTGGCCTCCACAATCACCCCACAATCATGGTTTGGGATGAGTTGGACTGCAAAGTGAAGGAAAAGCGGCCAACAAGTGCTCAGCATATGTGGGAACTCCTTCAAGACTGTTGGAAAAGCATTCCAGGTGAAGCTTGTTGAGAGAAGGCCAAAAGTGTGCAAAGCTGTCATCAAGGCAAAGGGTGGCTACTTAGAAGAATCTAAAATCTAAAATAAAATTTGATTTGTTTAACATGTTTGCTTACTACATGATTCCATATACGTTATTTCATAGTTTTGATGTCCTCACTATTATTCTACAATGTAGAAAATAGTAAAAATGAAGACAAAACCCTTGAATGAGTAAGTGTGTCCAAACCTTTGACTGGTACTGTACATAAGTATTCAGACCCTTTGCTATGAGACTTGAAATTGAGGCTCAGGTGCATCCAGTTTCCATTGAACAATCCTTGAGATGTTTCTACAACTTGATTAGAGTCCACTTGTGGTAAATTCAATGGATTGTACATGACCTGGAAAGGCACACACCTGTCTATATAAGGTCCCACACTGGACAATGCATGTCAGAGCCAAAACCAAGCCATGAGGTCGAAGGAATTGTCCGTAGAGCTCTGAGACAGGATTGTGTCGAGACACAGATCTGGGAAAGGGTACCAAAAAAAATTCTGCAGCATTGAAGGTCCCGAAGAACACAGTGGCCTCCATCATTCTTAAATGGAAGACGTTTGCAACCACCAAGACTCTTCCTAGAGCTGGCCGCCCTGCCAAACTGAGCAATCGGGGGAGAAGGGCCTTGGTCAGGGAGGTGACCAAGAACCCGATGGTCACTCTGACAGAGCTCCAGAGGTCCTCTGTGGAGATGGGAGAACCTTCCAGAAGGACAACCATCTCTGCAACACTCCCCCAATCAGGCCTTTATGGTAGAGTGGCCACACAGAAGCCACTCCTCAGTAAAAGGCACATGACAGACCGCTTGGAGATGCCAAAAGGCACCTAAAGGACTCTCAGAACATGAGAAACAAGATTCTCAGTTGAATTATTTGGCCTCAATGCCAAGCGTCACGTCTGAAGGAAACCTGGCACCATCCCTACAGTGAAGCATGGTGGTGGCCACATCCAGCTGTGGGTATGTTTTTCAGGGGCAGGGACTGGGAGACTTGTCAGGATCGAGGGAAAGATTAACAGAGCAAAGTACAGAGAGATCCTTGATGACAAACTGCTCCAGAGCTCTCAGGACCTCAGACTGGGGCGAAGGTTCACCTTCCAACAGGTTAATTACCCTAAGCACACAGCCAAGACAACGCAGGAGTGGCTTCGGGACAAGTCTCTGAATGTCCTTGAGTGGCCCAACCAGAGCCCGGACTTGAACCTGATCAAACATCTCTGGAGAGACCTGAAAATAGCTGTGCAGCAACACTCTCTACCCAACCTGACAGAGTTTGAGAGGATCTGCAGAGAAGAATGGGAGAAACTCCCCAAATACAGTATGCCAAGCTTGTAGTGTCATACCCAATACTTGATGCTGTACTCGCTGCCAAATGTGTTTCAATAAAGTACCGAGTAAAGTGTCTGAATACTTATGTAAATGTGATATTTCCGTTTTTATTTCTTTATACATTTTTAAAAAATTATTAAAAAAAATTTTGCTTTGTCATTATGGGTTACTGTGTGTCTATTGATGAGGTAAACAAAAAAGGGTGTAAGGTAACCAAATGTGGAACATGTCAAGTGTTCTGAATACTTTTCGAATGCACTGTATGGACTCCATTGTGGGAGCTCAGCTTTCAGCCCTAAATAGGCTATAGGATAGTGTTTCTGAGTTGTTAGGAACGTTTTGGACATAATAACATTCGTTTCTAACTCATTTCATTTTCACAGAAGTGTTAAGTAAGAGTTTTATTCTGTTATTTATTCCCTTTGTCTTTGGGGAGGGGTCTCTTCTTTGATTTAGCAAATGTCTAATCACTGCTTGGGATTTTTTTAAAGCGCCCCATTGATGACTCTAACCTCTCTCATCCAAATGGAATTGACACCATTAAAGTAATTTACAGGTTAACACTTCTGAAAGGTTCGGAAGGGTTGAGTGGTCCTGGAACTTTAATGCGGCCGTAATGAGGATGACCGCAGGTTAACGACGTATGTAGTCGTGTTTCAGAGGGCCATGGCTGGATTTCTCGTGAGAAGGACAAACGAAACAATATTTACGACACTTTTAAGCATCCATCACTTTGACATCTGGTCGTCTAGCACCTGGTCTTCATTAACATTAAATATTACATTCCGGACTAATTTGGAGCAGAGCTCGGCCAATCAAATAGATTGGAAAATCTATTTCGCACAACAGTCAAATATGAGTGGAAATAAGGGTCTTTTGTATTTGGTAGCTCTTCGAAACTAGTTCATGTAAACATTACTATAGTTTTAAGTCAGCAGTGTTGAGGAACGTGTTCATTCGTATTGTTTGTTCATTGGATCTTGCCAATGCCTAAAATGATCTCTGTATCTTCGTCATCAGCATCTTCAGTATCATCATTAGCCTATGTAAAATAATGTAGACTCAACCTAAATCCAAGCCCATAACCTCAACCCAAACCGATCTAACCTAAACACCCTAACATTAAGCCTGAACATGTAGTAAAATAGTGTTACAGATATGCGTTATGAAAATGTAATATTGAATAAAACGTTTAAAGTCAAAGTTTGTCCAATACATTTAAAGGCCAAAATAATTGTGAAATGACTGTAAAGATATCTTTCTTTACATAACACCATAAAGTATAGGCATATATGATAACTAATACGCCTATTGTGTTCATTGTCATTCCCTCCCAAAGTTGCTTGATGAACACAAGGAAAGGACTCACCTGGGAGAGTGGCCTAAAAACACCTGTAAACTATACATGGCGGATTAACCTAACCGAATAATAAAAAACAAGTTTGAGGCAGTGTCCATCCCCAAGGCCCTGGAGGAAACTCCCCACTGCATAGCAGCGCAAGGCTGTTGGAATCTGCACCATAGCACAATGTTGCAGCGGGTTGGTCTGTTGATTTGAGGGATACAAAATACAAGCAGTCTGACTGTCTCCTCACGTGGGAGCCAGTATTTTTTTAAGGATAGCCCCATAATTTTGAGTCTGCAACGGGTTCAGTTTGTTGCGAATATGCGCATTTATATAAACTAGCCAACTGCGCTGCGGGCGCCCCGGGTTAGGTTGGAGAGTTGCCTTGAAACCCGACGTTGAATTGCAATGCATTTCCTGGCAGAAATTCGCGTTTGGATCATGTAATGTGAGATATTTCCACAGGAAAGAATAATTACATCCACTTTTCAAAGCACTGGTATTGGGTTGAGATTTCTATCACCTGAACCATGCACACACGATAAAAAAAAGACATACATGACACTCATGTATACTTGCCTAGCTCGTGCACATATTTACATGGTTCTGTACACGCTTCAGGTGATATAAATCTGAACGCATGACCAGTGCTTTGAAAAGTGGATGAACTTATACTTTCCTTTTGTCTCACATTCCTACTGCCAAACGACCAACCGTATGGGCAACAGGTAAAGTATGTTAAGATAAAAAAAAATCCCCCAACATTCTGGCTTGTAGAGGTCAGGAGAGATAACTTTTCTGATTAAACATTCCTGCCTGATGTAGGATAGAAGTTCCCACATATGCTGAGCACTTGTTGGCTGCTTTCCCTTCACTGTGGTCCAACTCATCCCAAACCATCTCAATTGGGTTGAGGTCGGGTGATTGTCGAGGACAGGTCTGATGCAGCACTCCATCACTCTCCTTCATGGTCAAATAGCCCTTACACAGCCTGGAGGTATGTTGGGTCATTGTCCTGTTGAAAAACAAATGATAGTCCCACACCATAACACTTACATGCTTCACGGTGGGAACCACACATGCGGAGATCATCCATTCACCTACTCTGTGTTTCACAAAGACACGGCGGTTGAAACCAAATATCTCACATTTGGACAGATTTCCACTGGTCTTAATGTCCATTGCTCGTGTTTCTTGGCCGAAGCAAGTCTCTTCTTATTATTGGTTTCCTTTAGTTGTGGTTTCTTTGCAGCAATTCGACCATGAAGGCCTGTTCTACACAGTGTTCTCTGAACAGTTGATGTTGAGATGTGTCTGTTACTAGAACTCTGTGAAGCATTTATTTGGGCTGCAATTTCTGAGGCTGGTAACTGTAATGAACTTATCCTCTGCAGTAGAGGTAACTCTGGGTCTTCCTTTCCTGTGGCGTTCCTCATGAGAACCAGTTTCATCATAGCGCTTGATGGCTTTTACAACTGCACAAGAAGACACTTTCAAAGTTCTTGATATTTTTCCGGACTGATTGACCTTCATGTCTTAAAGTAATGATGGACTGTCATTTATCTTTGCTTATTTGATCTGTTTCTTGCCATAAAATGGACTTAGGATCATCACTTTATTTTAAGAATGTGAAATGTCAGAATAATAGTAGTTGTCCTTAAGCCATTTTGCCACAACTTTGAAAGTATGCTTGGGGTCATTGTCCATTTGTAAGACCCATTTGCGACCAAGCTTTAACTTCCTGACTGATTTCTTGAGATGTTGCTTCAATATATCCACATCACTTTCCCATGATGTCAAGCAAAGAGGCCCTGAGGTTGAAGGTAGGCCTTGAAATACATCCACAGGTACACCTCCAATTGACTCAAATGATGTCAATTAGCTTAACAGAAGCTTCTAAAGCCATGACATCATTTTCTGGAATTTTCCAAGCTGTTTAAAGGCACAGTCAATTTAGTGTATTCTGACCCACTGGAATTGTGATACACGGAATTATAAGTGAAATAATCTGTCTGTAAACAATTGTTGGAAAAATTACTTGTGTCATGCACAAAGTAGATGTCCTAACCGACATGCCAAAACTATAGTTTGTTAGTGGTTGAAAAACGAGTTTTAATGACTCCAACCTAAGTGTATGTACACTTCCGACTTTAACTGTATAAAAATATATATACATAATTTTTTTTATGTATATACTTATTTTTATGTATATATATATATATTTTTTTTTGCCTATTTTGCATGTTATTTTGGCATTAATACATGTCACATATCAGTTTGCAAACAATGTAAAAATAATCATGGAGTTAATAAAGCCGCATACAAACATGGTCTCTTTTTTGCATTCTTGAGTAAGGCAGCTCCAAAATGCAGGTGTTTCAGTCTAGCTCAGTGCTTTCTGTGGTGGTGGGGCAGCCAGCTGAAAATACAGCGTGTAGGGGTTGGTAATGTTCTCTAGTTGCGCCGTGATTGGCTCAGTGTTCTGTCACTCATGGGGACACTACATCACCGCAAAACTAAGGGGGGGGGGGGCTTGAAAATTCAAGGCCCTTGGGTGCTGCCATAGAGTTACATTAAAAGTGCCCATCCAAGAAGGCTCAAGATCATTGGCCACAGATATAATGTGATTTTATCTACCGCAGCTTTGATTGGACTGATCATGTCAACATCATACTTTCAAAATCTTAGCTAGACAAGCAGTCATGATCATGAATCACGTCGGCAATCTACTGGCAAATCCTTTTCCATCCTTGTCATATGAAGATAAATTATAGATATCGGTGCTCATTGGCCATAAGCATTACACAACAAGTTGGAAATCACAAATTCAACAATGAGTGCTTTGGAAGGAATCAGGTAAAAGGTTGAATATATTGGCCATGCTGTCAATCCAGCATGACTTCTGCCACGTTCAAGACAACTGGAAACTCAGAAAAAAATGAGCTTCGACTGGGAAAATACGTTTTGAATGGTCATCCAACTCGGAATTCCAAAACGGGAACTTAAGCTTTTTTCTAGAGCTCTGACTTGAAGACCACAGACGTCATGATTCCACCTTGTTTTTTTTCCAAGTTCCCAGTTATCTTGAAAGTACCCACGAGGACCGCTGCGCCACCTTCCTGTTCAAGTGAGCACAGAACAACAATGTGAGTCCAAAAATGTATTGTATGCTACTGCATAAATTATGTAATATGCCAAGGAGATATGTATACTGTAGCTAAGAAAGTAATACTAAGTGTATGTTGTGTAGTAAGATGTTAGTAGCCCATGTGCCTCACCCTAATAATTTGGTCCCTTTTCCACTCATAACTTAGCCTACTGTTCTGACTTGGTGGTGCACATGTAGCCTATAGCCTGTTTTAGAGAAATCTAAGCATTGAATATCGTAAGAGCTTTAATTGTCTGCTTATATGCCCCCTTTATTTATCCTACAGTTCTGATTTGGTGTACAGAGAGAATACTGTAAGAAAGGCCCATGTTCTGAATTCTGTCGCTGTACATTTCAAAAGTGCTGAACAAATAGTTATATTGTCTATGTCCGTCCTAGCTTGCTCATTAATGTCTTTATTGAAATAACAATTACGGATTGCCTCTAATCCGCTCGTCATCCCCTTATGCCGTAGTTTGTACATTTCAATTGTCATTCGAAACCATATTTGTTTAAGCAAGTCAGCCATATCAGATATGTTTTTTTAAAGGTATTAAAAGAGGCTGAATGAATGTTTCACTGCCAGACAAGGCTCCACTGATAGCCAAGTGTAGCAGTGGTAAGAACTTACTCCATGGGGCTGAAAAGAAAGCTATGCTGTTGGGACAGCTTTATGTAGGCCCTAACAGTTTGTGGGGACTGTTTGTCACCGTTATAGTGCAATTAATGTGTTGTGTAGTGTCTTTGCTGGCATGCATCTAAAAAATAAAAATACATTTTTTTGCCTGACCAAGATTTACATGCAAAAATCGCCACTGGTTCCAGGTTTTCCCAATTTGTACTGGATAAGATTCAGCTTGGTATTAAACTAAGCTTGACAAAATGATACAAATACTTATTTCAAATATTAGCCTACATTAGATCCTGTACATTACCCAAATGAAACATGTATGATCATGCCCATTCACAAAACAGTTATAAATTGTTTTAGAATGATATCTTGTGAGGTGTTATGGCAGAAAATAAGCCTAACAATGCACTTTGGCTGCTCTACGAGTAGTGTGGATCACTCATAGATGTGCAAAGGTTTTTAAGAGTCACATTACTAACAAAGGTTCTGGGAAACACCTCGGCTACTAAAGATAGCCTACATCATAAGATGGTTTTAACGATGATCATAACGCTACGCAGGCTCTGGGAAACGAGGCCCAGATCTCCTAATAAATATATATATATATAACTCAACAAAAAAAGAAACGTCCTCTCACTGTCAACTGTGTTTTTTTCAGCAAACTTAACATGTGTAAATATTTGTATGAACATAACAAGATTCAACAACTGAGACATAAACTGAACAAGTTCCACAGACATACAAACATGAAATAGCCTTCATTTCTCAGAACAAGAGTAGACTGACGAGTTTCAGAAGAAAGCCCTTTGTTTGTAGCCATTTTGAGCCTGTAATCGAACCCACAAATGCTGATGCTCCAGATACTCAACTAGTCTGAAGAAGGCCAGTTTTATTGCTTCTTTAATCAGTACAACAGTTTTCAGCTGTGCTATCATAATTGCAAAAGGGTTTTTTAATGATCAATTAGCCTTTTAAAATGATAAACTTGGATTAGCTAACACAACGTGCCATTCGAACACAGGAGTGATGGTTGCTGATAATGGGCCTCTGTAGGCCTGCGTAGATATTCCATCAAAAATCTGCCGTTTCCAGCCACAATAGTTATTTACAACATTAACAATGTCTATCTACATTGTTTTTCTGATCAATATCAACCTTCAGCTCATGCAGGAGAATATAACAAACCCATTTAATTTGCGGAAACTCATGCGCCGTCTTGTGTTTTTGGACCATCACTTGACAAAGGAGATTTTAAGAGACATGGCATGCCCTCCACATGGTTTCCCTGCTACAGACTAAAATCCAGGGAATTCTGCACAGGAATTCTATTCCACGATGAAGTGGCGCCATCTTGTGGATATGCAATAGTTTTTACCTGAAGCACTGAACCACCAGGCCACTGACAGTTCTCACTATCCACCTATTTGGGTTACTGTACCATCAATTCCATTTTTCTCTGCCTGAAATACATGTGCAGCTGATCCTTAGCCCTATGTTCCTGTGAGTCTTCCTAAGTACCCCCTGTGGATAGGCCAGGTACCCCCAGTTTGAGAACCACTGGCCAGTGTACAAAACATTTAGAACACATGCTCTTTCCATGACATGGACTGCCAGGTGAAAGCTATGATCCCTTATTGATGTCACCTGTTAAATCCACTTCAATCAGGGTAGATGAAGGGGAGGAGACTGGTTAAAGAAGGATTTTTAAGCCATGAGACATTTTTAAGCAACTGAGACATGGATTGTGTATGTGTACCATTCAGAGGGTGAATGGGCAAGACAAAATATTTAAGTGCCTTTGAACGGGGTATGGTAGTAGGTGCCAGGTGCACCGATTTGAGTGTTTCAAGAACTGCAATGCTGCTGGGTTTTTCACACTCAACGGTTTCCAGTGTGTATCAAGAATGGTCCACCAGCCAAAGGACATCCAGCCAACTTGACACAACTGTGGGAAGCATTGGAGTCAATATGGGCCAACATCTCTGTGGAACACTTGTTCTAAGGGCAAAAGGGGGTGTAAGGTGTTCCTAATGTTTTGTACACTCAGTGTATATCCAACTACAGTATAACTAAAGTCGTAACATGTTTTTTTGTCTCCTTTTCGAGTAAATGTACTTTTAATAACGTTTTGGGAAACAGTCATTTAAAAATAGACTAAATTATGTTTGCATTGGTATTTGGCTATAGGGTGATGACCTTATGCACACTAAGAAAAAGAGGGTTCCTTTTAAGGGTTCTTTGGGAAGGGTGATGGTTCTGGGTGGAACCATACTGACCCAAAGAACACTTTGAGCCCTTACAATGGTTCTTTGCAGTTCAGAAAAGGGATATTTCCTCTTTTATTGATGATTAAAATGTCGGCTGGCGGCTCATTTGAATATTTTGGCGGTGGCTTGCTCACAGCTCTTTTTTGTGCAACCGTGAGTGAGCATGTCATTCCAGTTATCTAATCTGTTGTGTTATGCCATTTCACATAGAAATTATTAGAGTCATTGATGGTGTCTTGTAAAAGACTTGTGTATGGCCTTGTGTCAATTGAGAACTGTTGTCCAAATCAGTTGTTCTCAAATCTCTCTCCTTAGGGGGCTCAACTGTCTGAGCTAGCACACCTGATAGGTTTAATTATTGTGCTCATTTACAAAATCAGTGTGCCATATTGTGCTGTTCGTGTCATGTTTTCATAACTGCACACCATTATTGATATTGAATCAGATGTTTCACTCTGGATTTCAGATAAGGCTTAATTGTTCATTTAGACCTATAGCAAATGAGATCTACACATAATAAGGCCCCACTCTGCGTTCTTGGTCCGGTTGAGTGAAACTATGCCCTCAAGAGGGCAGCGTGGTACCACAGTGGCTTGCAGTCCTTGGAGTTCAATGCTTATGCAGTATTGGTACAAGCATGTTAGATACTATAGAAGAAAATACATTTGAAATTGTAAGAATCAGATGGCTTGCCCGAGGACACAAAGGGGAAACCTGCCCATGTTTTACAGAGAAAAGCATTTGGTAGGCATTTGTAAATGTGTTGTTTTATGTCGCCTATGAGGCTCATATAGAGAAATACAAGAAAAAGGGAATATCACAATTTATTCAAACATACACTACATGGCCAAAAGTATGTGGATACCTGTTCATCAAGCATCTCATTCCAAAATCATGGGCATTAATATGGAGTTGGTCCCCCCTTTGCTGCTATAACAGCCTCCACTCTTCTGGGAAGGCTTTCCACTAGATGTTGGAACATTGCTGCTGGGACTTGCTTCCATTCAGCCACAAGAGCATTAGTGAGGTAGGGCACTGATGTTGGGCGATAAGGCCTGGCTCGCAGTTGATGTTCCAATTCATCCCAAAGGTGTTCGATGAGATTGAGGTCAGGGCTCTGCGCAGAACAGTCAAGTTCTTCCACACCGATCTTGACAAACCATTTCTGTATGAACCTCTCATTGTGCCCCGGGACACTGTCATGCTGAAACAGGAAAGAGCCTTACCCAAACTGTTGTCACAAAGCTGGAAGCACAGAATTGCCTAGAATTTTATTGTATGCTGTAGCGTTAAGATTTCCCTTCACTGGAACTAAGGGGCCTTGCCTGAACCATGAAAAACAGCTCCAGACCGTTATTTCTCCTCCACCAAACTTTACAGTTGACACTATGCATTGGGGCAGGTAGCGTTCTCCTGGCATCCGCCAAACCCAGATTCATCTGTCAGATGGTGAAGCGTATTTCATCACTCCAGAGAATGCGTTTCCGCTTCTCCAGACTCCAATGGCCGTTGGTGTGTGGTTGCTCGGCCGTGGAAACCCATTTCATGAAGCTCCCGACGAACAGTTATTGTGCCGACGTTACTTCCAGAGGCAGTTTGGAACTTGGTAGTGAGTGTTGCAACGGAGGACAGACGATTTTTACGCGCTTCAGCACTTGGTGGTCCTGTTCTGTGAGCTTGTGTGGCCTACCACTTCGGGGCTGAGCTGTTGTTGCTCCTAGACGTTTCCACTTCACAGTAACAGCACTTACAGTTGACCGGGGCAGCTCTAGCAGGGCAGAAATTTGACCAACTGACTTGTTGGAAAGCTGGCATTCTATGAAGGTGCCACATTGAAAGTCACTGAACTCTTCAGTATGGGCCATTCTACTGTCAATGTTTGTCTATGGGGATTGCATGGCTGTGTGCTCGATTTTATACCTGTCAACAACTTGTGTGTCTGAAATATCCGAATCCATACTTTTGCCCATATAGTGTATGTGCGATACATTGTATTTGCCAGTTAACAAAAAACCCATATACACACAGTACATACATTTTAAAAACGTGACAGTGATATAAAAAAAACGTCAGTTATTTCCATTGTGGTCCCTATAAAAGTAAATAATAGCCTAATAATAATGTTTTTTAGTTCATGATAATAGTGACCTCAATCCAACTTTCATCTTTACACAAAAGAGATCATCGCACTACTAAACCAGAGTGCAGCGCCATCACTTTTCTTTTTCAGCACCCTGATGCCCTCATAGCAAATGCTCTATTACCATGGTGCTCTAACCCATTCCTTGTATCGAATTAGCCTACTTTATACTTTTGGTACTTTCTTAATTATGGCTGTGTGTTTTATAATAGTTTTAGAACTATGGCAAAGAGGGCAATCGAAATACGTAAATGTACAGTGTGTGAGCGAATGCCAGAGGCAGCCCACTGGGCAGAAACTGGTTGAATCAACGTCGTGTCCACATAAAACAATCTAATAATGTAATGGCGTTGAATCAACGTGGGAAATTGATTGGATTTGCAAAAAGTAATCAACGTAAGGGAATTTAGTACCCCCCCCCCCCCCCCCCCCCCCCCAATTTATAAACTAAATCCAATAACATGGTGAATTCGTTTGTTGATTTCACGTTGAATTCACGTTAGTTGACAACCAAATGAAAATAAAAACTAGTCGTTGAACTGACGTCCGTGCCCAGTGGAAGGTGCATTGCAGGGTTTTGGATTTTAATAGCAAATCTCGTTGAAGGTTAATTCACACTTTTAACACATGTTGTTTTTGTGGTATTTGTTAGATACTTAGAATTAAATAGGTTTTGATTACACTCTCTGAAAGTGTTGATGAAAAGGGCCAGAGGACAGGTGCAGAGATCAAATATCAGATAGCCTCATCTTTTTAACATAAATTGTTTACCTTTTATTATTACACACATATTACATCATGTTTCTTATAAGATTGGCTAAATTACAAATATTTATTTTAATTTTCTTACCAAATTTGCCTAAAGGACTATACACTTCAAATGGGAAAATCGCAATTTTGTTGAAGATTTAGTACCAGCCGAGAGTCTTACAACAAAAGTAAATATTTGTCCGTAAAGAGCTCTTGGTCCCAGAGTGGCCTCTCCTCTCTGGCTGAATCTGAAGTCTGTGAGTCTAATAGATTAAGGGGCTGGCGAGTTCATTGTGGACAGAATCATTCCCGCTATCTGAACCTTCATTTAAGTTCTGCACTTAAATGAAGAGTCCTCTGCAAATTGACCCACTTGAGCCACCGTATAGGCCTACTTGCATACAGTAATCTGTTAGTTCTTGCAACCTGGCTTTAGTGTTTGTCAACATTATTTGAGAGGCTCTTCACTGAAGACCTTGTTGCACAGCCTAGACGTGCGTTTTCATGTTTGTTATAGGAGGACTATCAGACATGGTTATAAAAAACAATCCTCTTTCTCTTGCTACTCCGATGTCTCAAGGGTGTGTTGCAGGCCTGCATGAGTCTCCAATAAGCGTTGTCCATGATGTTTTTATCACTAGACTTGTTTTTAAGAGTTTGATTTCAGTGCGTAGACCTGCAATCTCCTTCTGAGTAAAGATTCAAGCAAAATGAAAGGCCACTATATTTTATACGCCATATTGTCCGAATCATCGAGGTCAACTACTGTTTGGGTAGTGGAAATGAAAAGGCGTTTTAATTCGTTTGGAAACGCATAAGTAATATTTCTGTTCACTGCTGGTTTGGCGGGTGTTGCACGTAAAGCAGCAGTAGATTGTAGTAGGCCTACTGCCCGCATCCCATTCAGTCCCATTCAAAACCATGACAACAAGGAACAAGCTCGGATTTATCCTGGAAAGTTAAAGGACATTGTGGCGGGGCGTCAATCACCGTATTATTGAAGGACTGAACAAATGCAAAATCTTGACTGGAACAAATGCTTCCAACGGGTCTCGGACGCGGGGCTACATTTCCCTCCTTTGTTCTCAGCCTCTGGTTGGCATGTATTTGTATTCCCCCTCGGCCGACCACCCAGGACGACTTGGGATGGGAGGCTGAGGCATGTCCACTCTCCTCGCTATAGGGCAGGCCCTGTCACCAAGGCAAAGCGCGCAAAGCAGAGGAGTGGAGGCCGTGTAAAGCATGGCATGGGAACTAGATGGAACTCCACGGACCTGCCTGTGCCTCGTGTACGTATCTGAAGTCTGAGACGAGAGCCAATATTAGAACTCTTCAGTCTGAAGTACAGTTGAACACACACCCCAAAACGAACGAAAAAAATGTTTTTCATATGCCACATCTTCCCCGTACAGCACTCCATAATATGAATGCCTCTGCTGGGGATTTTTTATCCCCTTTATCAGCTGCTTCATAATCTCCTATTACTAGGCTGTATGCCTTTATAAAATGTGTGTTTTGACTGAGGGTGAAGGACACCTGTTCCACCATAGTCATATAGCGTTTGACCTACAATGTAAAGTGGTTGCCATGAATTTGACAGTAACTTACAGGCAGCTCAGTGACAAGTAAAAGTCTGTATTTTATATTGTAGTACAACTACTGTAATATAAATAATATATCAAAGCAAGTGCTGTGTAATGACAAACAGGGCAATACCGTAAAATGTACTGTATTATACTGTAAAAAAGTAAATGATACCTTCATCGGAAGGGTTTGTATATCACTGAATTGTACAAGCAAGCAGGTTTGCTGCTAAGTTAAGTGTTTACACATTACAGCATATTAATGAATATTTGGTGTTTTACATCACTTACACTTCTAGAGGCCTTAACAAAGGCTCCAAAAGGCCAAAACAGACCAAAAGGACCTGACAAAATGCTCAACCATTTAAGGTTTAAACCTTTTTCACACTCCAAACTATCGTGTATCCTTTGAGATTGATGGCGCACTACCACATACCAGTTAAATTGGTACAGCACTCTCACTCACGGATGCAACAAATATAGCCTATTACAAGGCACGCCTCAAAATATGTTAATGAGACAGAGACAACAATAGCATCACCATTCGAAATACAGACATTCTTTCCCCGCCCACAACATTTTCCCACAATGCACCATAATTTACAGTATGTTGCAGTAAAACGTTTCAGCGTATTTGAATCAATCAATCAAATGTACTTATAAAGCCCTTTTTTTATCAGCAGATATCACAAAGTGCTGTACAGAAACCCAGCCTAAAACCCCAAACAGAAAGCAATGCAGATGTAGAAGCACGGTGGCTAGGAAAAACTCCCTAGAATGGTATGAACCTAGGAAGAAACCTAGAGAGGAACCAGGCTCTGAGGGGTGGCCAGTCCTCTTCTGGCTGTGGCTGGGTGGAGATTATAAGAGTACATGTCCATTAAGGTCAGATAGTTCTTTAAGATGTTAAAAATACCCCAAATGAATTTATAAATTGCAGTTTTCCGTTAGTGTCCAAGTAGGGCGTGGCATATTTTGTAATCAGAAAACAGCTTGATTCACTGTTCCAAAGCACTCATGTGATTCACGTGTGGTCTCTAAAATAATACTAATACTAAAATAATAACATATCTGTCTCGATTTAATTCACACTGGATAGCCTCTAAGAATGTACCTATGTACCTACCTGCCACAAGAGAAATTGCCATAACACCATTCTTTCTACTCATTAGAAATTTGGCGTTGACTTCTCTCCATTTCGGTTCACATGATCATGGTCATTTTGCAGGAGTGTCACTCTTTGTGAAGCCTATACGGAAAAAATATACATTTTCTTGTGAAAATAAAATGAGATTTATAGCCTAAATGGAAATTATAAATGATAGAAAAATAACCTAATATTCCTTTTTTCTTTTTTTTTTACAAAAATAGGTGTTATTGGTGTGTTATTTTGTGTTATTTTGATATTGTTATGTGTTTTTATTTCAGGGACATGATATACAACATGATTATTCTATGTCATTTCACAATACCTGTAATGGATAGGGTGCACAGCGGTAAAAATATTAGTTAAACCAACTCCGGGGCATCTCACACTAATTGCTCACTTTGTATGCAAATATTGGACATGTTATTTCGGGAGAGGGGGGTTCTGTTGTCACTTGCCACCCAAGACGTGATTCAGCTGCAACAATCACCATTATCTGGTCACCACTTTTCACGATACGGGACGAATCTGTAATGATGACGAGTGTTTCCTTCGGCCATTGTTGAGGCAACGGGGATATTCTTCTGCGGGTTCACACCTACCATCATTGGATAAAGGCACTCGAATCATTCAGGTACTTGGCGTCCTCGAGGAGCATATATAAGCGGCGTGAAGTACTGTTTATACAAACACTGCCTCATGTCCACACACACAGGGTGTTCTAGGTCGCCTCTGACTTTGACAGCGCGCGTCGCCATTCCTTGAGTGGATACATATTTTTACTCCTATATCAACTGTATCCTCTCCTTTGGATAGTTATTACGCACAAGGATTTTGTTTTTTTTCCCCCGGACAGAATGGCTGTTGCTGCAAAGTTCAGTTTTTCCGTGAGGAGCATCCTGGATTTGCCTGAGCATGACGCCAAGACAGGGCAGCCTTCCCCCGGTAACTCCTGCTACAGCTCCCCGTACTCCTCCTGGATGGACAGCGACCGGAGCCCTTGTCTCTGTAAGTCCCCCTGGTTGAAACCTGAGCATAGAAACAGATAGGCCAAACCACTTCAAATCCATATAATTATATGGGTCCTGTTTAAATTGACAGAATTGAATATCATCCACAGCGATTTCCAACATGTCTGTTTTATGAGATCCAAGAAGGTATCCATCCAATTAACTAAGCATTATGTAATAATTGGATATACACTTTATAAGGAGATGTGTAGCCTAATCCAAATTGGGGGGGGGGGGGGGGGATTACATCTCTTTAGCTATGTAATTCTGGTGATATTGTATCTCGTGAGTTGTTTATATGGTTAATTGATCAGTGTAATAACACCATTTTTAATTCCTCAGCTTCAGATGAGGGCAGCCTGGAGATCTCCCCAAACAAGTCAGACGAGTCTTCTCTGGACTCTGAGGCCGAGAAGAAGAAGAAGCGCCGCGTTCTTTTCTCAAAGGCCCAGACCTTCGAGCTTGAGAGACGCTTCCGTCTGCAGCGCTATCTGTCAGCACCAGAGCGGGAGCAGCTCGCCCATCTCCTCAGCCTGACGCCGACGCAGATCAAGATCTGGTTCCAGAACCACAGGTACAAAATGAAGAGGTCGCGAGTAGAGGGAGCGCCACAAGACATAAACCAATCGCCAATGTTGCGAAGAGTAGTGGTACCCATCCTAGTTCGGGATGGCAAGCCTTATCAGACCTGTTTCATTAACACGGAGAAAGGAGGCTGTCTTAGACCGACCACGTCCCCGGGTACACCCTTCAGTTTGGGGTACCAGTCTTTCCAGCTTCCGTCGCCGTTCGGTCTACCTTCCCCATACCAGCATTTTGCCAGCCCGGCAGCATCTAGACACACCTTTGCTTGGAGAGACTTTCTGAACGACTCAGTTCAATTCAGTTCTTTTAAGTGACTGAAAACATCAACAAGAGGACAATGCATAGAGGAACACTTAAAACCAAATATGTTTTCTGAATTCCCTTATTGTTCGAGGTACTTAAGTGTTAAACTCCCACTAATAATGTTGTATGAGAAGTAGGCTATTTTGCACATATTTTATTTTTGGTATTTTATTAAATGTAGCCTATTGAGTGATATTTTCGAATGATTAAAGTCGTTATTAGTTTATTGTAATCTGGTGGTAGGCCTATGGACATTATACTCTTAGATTAAGTTTTGTTTATCCAATTGGATCATTGTTGTGTTTACTTTGCGTAGGCTTATTTTTTTTTATCAGTAATTGAAATTTGTATGTATTTCGAATCTACACCAAGATATTTGTCAAAAGTACGAGGGAAGTAGGATATAATTGCTTTGAAAATTGTGCTTTTCACTTTTGTCTGGAAATGTTATAGAACATAATCGTTTTATCGATTGGTAGGCCTAAATGTTTTGTGTTTTTATAGAATTATGAATAAATATTGTAAACGTTTGCACATATTGTCAATTTTTCAGATATCCTCATGCATCTAGGCCTACATGTATTCCAACACAGCTAGGCTATTGAGTATTAAGGGATACACCATTCTTTCCAACAACTTCTGACACTATTTAGCACTATAGCTAAGAGTCTATGACATTGCATCCTACCAGTGCTTGTTATTTCTATTTCTATTAGAAAGAAGAGAAAGGCTTAGCTTAGAGGAAGCTATAGAAATAAGAAAAAAACAGCAAGAAATGTTAGCTTTTATCATGTAAACAGTTCAGAACCTTACAGCTGAGCAAACACCATCACACTCTATAGACTGGATTTCACTGAGTAAACATTCGACCATACAGCTCATCTCCCTCTCGTTCTATAGGGCACTCTCCTGGTGTGCTTCAAACGTGTAGGCAACGTAAAGCATTCATTTAACCAATACCTAACTCTGCAAACGTCTTTGCAAATTATTTTTTACAAACCGCTATTGCAGTTTTATCTGTAAGTAACGAGAAAATAATGGACGATGAAACCGAAGTAGTCTTAGTCCTGGGCTGCATGGCGATGGGACTATTTAAATAAGAAAATAATATTGTCATTAATAGTAAAAAACTATTTCTAGTGTATGCCATTTCAGTGTGTTGCGCTCTCCTTTCATCATTGGTTATTGGGAGATTAGCTTGTAGACAGATAAATATCATAATAGTGTGGTCCCTTTAAATTGTCGATTAATGCGAGTTGGATCCACACTTTTATTTCTCTATAAAAATATTATTTTAGGAGGGGAAATGCTTTTACGATTGGACCCATACACTGAAATATCACATTTCAATTTTTGATAGTTTATTCTATAATCCATATTGTAAGCAGTCAAAGGTCCCTGCCTCTGTGTGGGGTAAAACACTTCACTTCATTCTCCTTCCTCCCTGTCTTATTCCATTGATGGAAGTGAAATATGTCTGAGGGGCTGACTGGAATAGAAGATGCGTTATTCTGTGGCAACATGGGTTCTTTTTCACGCTTTCACGACCCCTATGATGTTGTTTGCTCGTCCTCCGACCCAGTAGCGCATCGTCCCTGTCACCTGGTCTATTGTACCCGGGGCTCGGGCCACCTTGTATCACATATGGAGGGGACTGACCGAACCCCTCCGCGCGCAGCATCTCCCCTTAAAACACTCTTTTTGTGTGGTTGTCTCCCTCTGAATGGACCATTGTCTGTCCTCCAAAAGGGACCTAGACAAAATCCTTAGTGTTTCAATTCTCGTGATGTTTAATCAGTGCCTGCTACAAATTTATGAGGTTTAACCCCACAATGGCGTTTTAGAACATGGTGGGTTTTAAGGCTGACAAAGACTGGCTTTTAGGATGAGGTTGCCATTGGTTTTTAGAGTTAGGTAGACCTCTCTGAATAGGATGCTTGGTTCGATATTCCCCATGCATCCCTCCTTGTCTTCTTCCCCTCTTGACTAGTCTTTCAATTTCTGAATGCAAGTTAGTTCAAAATATAAGAACATTGACATTGGCAAATAAATGTAACAATCGTGATATGTAACCTAACCCTTGAGGTTGTACATTGAATCGGAGAGTTATTTCATACATCAAGAAAGCATTGGACTTTCGTTTGAAATGATACAAACCCAGAATTGAATTGTTGGCAGAATTTCCTGATTCGTTCAATGTTACAAAAATACATTTTTCGATCATCAGGGTTTTTCTACAATTTCAAATGTTTTCTATAAACGTTTTTCAGAATGGGTTACAAACAATTCAAGGTCTTCTTGGTTCTTATTTAAACTAGATTTTTGTTAAAAAAAAATAATACAAAGCTAATTATCTGCCTGTTTGCTCCACACCAGCACCCGAGCTTCTTATTCTGCAGATTCTCGATTTGATTTGGGAACTCCGGTGTCTTTCATCAGATAGTGATGTAACACTGGCGGGCAACTCTCACTCACAGAGACAATCAGAGTAAAAAGTCAGGGATGCCAGCTAAAGTGGTAGGAAGGTAAGTGCAGCTAACCGAGGTCTTGATGATGGGTTTTGTGATTCAGGCGTTTTAGTGCTGATGTAAAATGTACCCTCCTTGTCTTCAGGTTCAGCGCTGTTTAAAAACGATATAAATATATCTCTATCCAGAAGACAAGAGTCGATGTGCCTTGCTCTCCTGTTGCGTCGCAAATAAAAGCACATCAGTATAAATGTTGTTAGATTAAAAAACCCAAACGATAGCTGTTGCTAGCATGGCTCCAATGGCTCTTCTCGTTTTTAGATACTGATCTTTAGGAATTGTCCACTGCCAGTTATCATGGTGCCAATGTACGAACCTTAACAATGTCGTCAAATGGATCTGAAAAAGTAAGATCTCTCGCTATAAGGAGGTAAAGTAACAGGTCACTCGGGTGTAAGGTGTGGGGTCGGTTGGGTTTCATTTGGGGTTTATCTTCCAATTCATTTCTGTTTTTTGTTTTTCTATCAATGGTGAAACCTATTAGCCTATCATTTATTGTTCCTTGGTAGGTCTGTGCGTTACTATAAATACACCTTATGTTATTGATTCATTTCTGTATTATTGAATATCATGTGACATGGACCTGCGCCTACAAAGCATTTACCATCTGTTTAATTAAGCAATAAGGCCCCAGGAGGTGTGATATATGGCCAATATACCAAGGCTAGGGGCTGTTCTTAAGCACGACGCAACACGGAATGCCTGGACACAGCACTTAGCAGTGGTATATTGGCCATATATCACAAACCCCCGAGGTGCCTTATTGCTATTATAAACTGGTTACCAACGTAATTAGAGCAGTAAAAAGAAATGTTGTGTCATACCCGTGGTATACGATCTGATATACCACTGCTGTCAGCCAATCAGCATTCAAGGCTCGACCCACCCAGTTTATATTGTTGTTTATTATTGATTGAACACAAAATAATAATACAAATTTGTGTGTTAGTGCTAGTCATGCAGGGTCCGAATTAAAAATGACGGGAATAGACTTGAAATGGGAAAAACTATAGACTATCTATTACAGTTTATGAGATAAAAATGTAATTATCAAAAATATATATTACAAGAATGTAAGATTTACATTCGAATAGGTATTAGGATTGACATATTATATGACTCCTCATGGAATTTAACATAAGCTTCAGAAATTGCCAAAGGCTCTTGGTCTGGGCCTTGCTGTATCATGTCTTATATCACATCAAGGACCCCATCTTCAGGTCAACGGGTGAACTGACTCATAGAATTAGGCCCACTGAAACGCATGCAATCATTCGAGTCATCCGTAATCACGTTTTCATCTACAGTTTTTATGCGAGTAAAGTCATACCGATTTTTTTTTTTAAATCATGACAGCTGTGATGAAAACAAGAAGTTTCGGTCCAATTTTATAAATGCCGACATCATTTGTTTGTTTGACCTGGTGAGAACTTTGTGTCGGTAAAATGTAATTATGCGAGAATGCAAATATAAAAACATCATATGGAAGTAAACCTGGAGTCACGCGATGATATGATGTGTGGTCCTCCCCCTATGACTTGGGAAACCATGCCATTTATTTGGCTACAGATTAAATCATTTTGTGGTTAAACTGCACATTGATCTTGATGCTCCTTTCCAATACACTTCAAGGGTCTGATTCTGGTGACATAATGATCGATGCTTGACTGCCGTTTAACATATACAAATATTCTCGCTGTTACACATAATAATCACATTATGTAGACTAGCCTACCTGCACAGCCTTCCCGCGCACTGCAGCCTATCTGCTGAATGTTGACTAGGGCGCACATGCCAAGACCAGAGTAGGCACATCTGCTACAGTACTTAACTCAACAGTTTTTGTGTAGAGTTGAAAATGCGGTAGAGTTAAAAAATGCTATAGAAACATATTGAACTGTAGATTTTTATTTGGTACATGAACAATTAAGCGAAAAAGTACATGTTGTGTGCGTCATCATGCACTGATTTTTTATCCGCAACTAGTTAGTTTGAGGGAAAGACCGCACTGGTGGGAAAATGCGCATATTTTCTTTATTCGGAGTTTAGAATATTCAAATGAACATGTGTTACCAATTGGATGGAAACCTAGCTAGTGGCACAGTCACTTATCGTTCTGAAGGTTTAGGCCTACAGCTGGAGAGGCTTGTTGATGTGGGTCATTCATACCCCCGCTAGATGGCAGGATAACACATGCTATTAATTTCTCTATCCACCTGATGTTCTCCCTAAACACATGTTGGCCTATGTACCGTCACAATTTATTTAAAGGCCCATTGCACTCACACACGTAATTTTTCTGTGTTTTATATATATTTCCACACTATGAGGTTGGAATAATACAGTGAAATTGTGACGATGATAATGCCATTTTAGTGTAAGCGCTGTTGGTTTTTGCTCACATCCTGTGTCTGAAATGTCTGCCAATTTGGTGGGAAAGAGTTCAAGCCTGCCTGGTGACATCACCAGGTGGTAAATTAGTTAATAGACCAAGAAGAACGAGAGTTCCAAATCGCTCTGCCAATAACAGCTAGTTTTCAGTTTTCCCCTCCCCACCCAGACCACTCACAGACTTTCTTAGCAATATTCTTGCTTGAGAAATGACTCTTTGCTAATAAGCTTTTTTTTTGTTTCAGTAAAGTACTTAATTGAACCTTTTCTAAGCCCCACTCCAGAATAGCTACACTAGCTACAGTACGACCTTAATTTTACCAGGTTCCCTGTGAAGTAAGTACAGTCCACCACAACATAACCAAGAGTCTCCTGATTAGGAAAGGATAGTCTGTGTTTAATTTCATCATATATTAAAAACCCAGTTTGAGATCATTGTGAGGGGATTAGAAGGAGGGAATTGTGCTTCCCGGGAAACTGTTGTCCAAGGTTACAACACTAACCAAGGGGGTCAAGGCTTAGTGAAGGGTAAATTGTTATCCAGAAATGAAATTATATTGAGATAAAAACTGATTTAAAAAATAGGGCATAGAGATAGACTCTAGGGCCAAAATCCTGTTTTAGCATCGGCAATGCCATTGAGGACTTTCACCATTTTGAAGTAGTCATCTGGGTGAGACTTCCTATGGCAGGGCTGCCCAACCCTCTTCCTGGAGATCTACTATCCTGTAGGTTTTCAGTCCAACCCAAATTTAGCAGTTCTGATTCAGCTAGTTAAAGTTTTGTTGAGCAGCTAATTAGTAGAATCAGGTGAGTTAAATTAGGGTTGGACTGAAAACCCACAGGACAGTAGATCTCCAGGAAGAGGGTTGGGCTGCCCTGTCCTGTGGGTTAAGGAAGGATCACATAATTCCATCCAGGTCACCAGGAGGGATCAGATAATGAATTATACTCCTGAGGGAACATTTCATAACTGCAAACAACACACTCTAGGTGGCAGGGGAGAAACTTTGGTTTTAGAAGTGGGGTGGACATAACCAGGCAGGGGGTCTTGGAGTCCTCCCTCAATTTTTTGGGGGGCATCTAAAGCTAATTTCCTGCATTTCTATTAGGGCTGCACCACCCAAAAAATACATCTTTGTCCACCAAGAGTAGTTGAAATTTGTGGTTGAAAGTTTGAAACGTGTATTTTTCCATATATAATATATATACACTTCCATTCAAAAGTTTGTGGTCACTTAGAAATTCCCTTGTTTTTTAAACAAAAGCACATTTTTGTCCAATAAATAACATCAAATTGATCAGAAATACAGTGTAGACATTGTTAATGTGATTTTTGTAATGGAATATCTACATAGCCATACAGAGGCCCATTATCAGCAACTCCAGTGTTCCAATGGCACGTTGTGTTAGCTAATCCAAGTTTATCATTTTAAAAGGCTAACTGATCAGTAAAAAAACCTTTTGCAATTATGTTAGCACAGCTGAACACTGTTGTCCTGATTTAAAGAAGCAATAAAACTGGCCTTTAGACTAGTTGAGTATCTGGAGCATCAAATCAAAATTTTATTAGTCACATGCGCCGAATAAAACAGTCGAATACAACTTACAGTGAAATGCTTGCTTACGAGCCCCTAACCAACAATGCATTTTAAAAAACGGATAAGAATAAGAAATAAAAGTAACAAGTAATTAAAGAGCAGCAGTATAATAACAATAGCGAGACTAAATACAGAGGGGTAACGGTACAGAGTCAATGTGCAGGGGCACCGGTTATTTGAGGTAATATGTACATGAAGGTAGAGTTAACAACAGCAGAGAGTAGCAGCGGTGTAAAAGGGGGGGGGGGGGGGGGGGGGGGGGGCAATGCAAATTGTCTGGGTAGCCATTTGATTAGATGTTCAGGAGTCTTATGGCTTGGGGGTAGATGCTGCTTAGAAGCCTCTTGGGCCTAGACTTGGTGCTCCGGTACCGCTTGCCGTGCAGTAGCAGAGAGAACAGTCTATTAGTTGTTACCTAACAGCGGATGTGTTGTTACCTACTTCTTTTCAGTCTCCTGAGGGGGAATAGGTTTTGTTGTGCCCTCTTCACAACTGTCTTGTTGTGCTTGGACCATGTTAGTTTGTTGGTGATGTGGACACCAAGGAACTTGAAGCTCTCAACCTGCTCCACTGCAGCCCCGTCGTTGAGAATGGGGGCGTGCTCAGTCCTCCATTTCCTATAGTCCACAATCATCTCCTTTGTCTTGATCACGTTGAGGGAGAGGTTGTTGTCCTGGCACCACACGGCCAGGTCTCTGACCTCCTCCCTATAGGCTGTCTCGTCATTGTCGGTGATCAGGCCTACCACTGTTGTGTCATTGGCAAACTTAATGATGGTATTTGAGTCGTTCCTGGCCGTGCAGTCATGAGTGAACAGGGAGTACAGGAGGGGACTGAGCACGCACCCCTGAGGGGCCCCTGTGTTGAGGATCAGCGTGGTGGATGTGTTGTTACCTACCCTTACCACCTGGGGATGCCCATCAGGAAGTCCAGGATACAGTTGCAGAGGGACGTGTTTAGTCCCAGGGTCCTTAGTTTAGTGATGAGCTTTGAGGGAACTATGGTGTTGAACGCTGAGCTGTAGTCAATGAATAGCATTCTCACATAGGTGTTCCTTTTGTCCAGGTGGGAAAGGGCAGTGTGGAGTGCAATAGAGATTGCATCATCTGTGGATCTGTTGGGGCAGTATGCAAATTGGAGTGGGTCTAGGGTTTCTGGGATAATGGTGTTGATGTGAGCCATGACCAGCCTTTCAAAGCACTTCATGGCTACGGTCGGTAGTCATTTAGGCAGGTTACCTTAGTGTTCTTGGGCACAGGCACCATCGTGGTCTGCTTAAAACATGTTGGCATTACAGACTCAGACAGGGAGAGGTTGAAAATGTCAGTGAAGACACTTGCCAGTTGGTGAGCGCATGCTCGCAGTACACGTCCTGGTAATCCGTCTGTTGACCTGTTTAAAGGTCTTACTCACATTGGCTGCGGAGAGAGTGATCACACAGTCTTCCGGAACAGCTGGTGATCTCATGCATGTTTCAGTGTTACTTGCCTCGAAGTGAGCATAGAAGTAGTTTAGCTCGTCTGGTAGGCTCGTGTCACTCTGACGAGCGTCAGAGCCGGTGTAGTACGATTCGATCTTAGTCCTATATTGATGTTTTGTCTGTTTCATGGTTCGTCGGAGGGCATAGCGGGATTTCTTATAAGCTTCCAGGTTAGAGTCCCACTCCTTGAAAGCGGCAGCTCTTGCCTTTAGCTCAGTGCGGATGTTGCCTGTAATCCATGGCTTCTGGTTCGGGTATGTACATACGATCACTGTGGGGATGACATCATTGATGCACTTATTGATAAAGCCAGTGACTGATGTGGTGTACTCCTCAATGCCATCGAAGGAATCCCGGAACATATTCCAGTGTGTGCTAGCAAAACAGTCCTGTAGCTTAGCATCTGCTTCATCTGACCCCTTTTTTATTGATCTAGTCACTGGTGCTTCCTGCTTTAATTTTTGCTTGTAGGCAGGAATCAGGAGGATAGAATTATGGTCAGATTTGCCAAATGGAGGGCGAGGGAGAGCTTTGTATGTGTGTGGAGTAGAGGTGATCTAGAGTTTTTTTCTCCTCTGGTTGCACATTTAACATGCTGATAGAAATGAGGTAATACGGATTTAAGTTTCCCTGCATTAAAGTCCCCGGCTGCTAGGAGCGCCGCCTCTGGGTGAGCGTTTTCTTGTTTGCTTATGGTGGAATACAGCTCATTCAATGCTGTCTTAGTACCAGCCTCTGATTGTACTGATATGTAAACAGCTACGGAAAATACAGATCAAAACTCTCTAGGTAGATAGTGAGGCCTACAGCTTACCATGCGATACTGTACCTCAGGCGAGCAATAGCTCGAGACTTCCTTACATATCGTGCACCTGCTGTTATTTACAAAAATACATAGTCCCCCGCCCCTTGTCTTACCAGACCCTGCTGTTCTATCCTGCCAGTGCAACGTATAACCAGCCAGCTGTATGTTGATAGTGTCGTCGTTCGGCCACGACTCTGTGAAGCATAAGATATTACAGTTTTTAATGTCCCGTTGGTAGTTTAATCTTCCGCATAGGCCATCTATTTTATTGTCCAAAGATTGCACGTTTGCTAGCAGAATGGAAAGAAGTGGGGTTTTATTCAATCGTCTACAAATTCTCAGAAGACAGCCCGCCCTCCGGACCCTTTTTCTCCGCCTCCTCTTCACGGGGATCTGGGCCTGTTCCTGAGAAAGCAATATATGCAATATATACCACAGGTGCATCAAAGCTGGGACCGAGAGACTGAAAAACAGCTTCTATCTCAAAGCCATCTGACTGTTAAACAGCCATCACTAGCACATTAGAGGCTGCTGCCTATAAGCATAGACTATAAATCACTGGCTGCTTTAAGGAATGGAACACTAGTCACTTAATAATGTTTACATATCTGGCATTACTCATCTCATATGCACATACTGTTTTCTATACTATTCTACAGTATGTTAGTCACTTAATGTTTACATACCTGGCATTACTCATCTCATATGTATATATTGTTTTCTATACTATTCTACAGTATCTCATTCACTTAATAATGTTTACATATCTGGCATTACTCATCTCATATGTATATACTGTTTTCTATACTATTCTACAGTATGTTAGTCACTTAATGTTTATATACCTGGCATTACTCATCTCATATGTATATACTGTTTTCTATACTATTCTACAGTATGTTAGTCACTTAATGTTTACATACCTGGCATTACTCATCTCATATGTATATACTGTTTTCTATACTATTCTACAGTATCTCATTCACTTAATAATGTTTACATATCTGGCATTACTCATCTCATATGTATATACTGTTTTCTATACTATTCTACAGTATGTTAGTCACTTAATGTTTATATACCTGGCATTACTCATCTCATATGTATATACTGTTTTCTATACTATTCTACAGTATCTCATTCACTTAATAATGTTTACATATCTGGCATTACTCATCTCATATGTATATACTGTTTTCTATACTATTCTACAGTATGTTAGTCACTTAATGTTTACATACCTGGCATTACTCATCTCATATGTATATACTGTTTTCTATACTATTCTACAGTATCTCATTCACTTAATAATGTTTACATATCTGGCATTACTCATCTCATATGTATATACTGTTTTCTATACTATTCTACAGTATCTCATTCACTTAATAATGTTTACATACCTGGCATTACTCATCTCATATGTATATACTGTTTTCTATACTATTCTACAGTATCTCATTCACTTAATAATGTTTACATATCTGGCATTACTCATCTCATATGTATGTACTGTATTCTATACTATTGTATTGTATCTTAGTCCGTTCCACTCTGACATCACTCGTCCATATGTACAGTGGGGGAAAAAAGTATTTGATCCCCTGCTGATTTTGTGTGTTTGCCCACTGACAAAGAAAGGATCGGTCTATAATTTTAATGGTAGGTTTTTTTGAACAGTGAGAGACAGAATAACAACAAAAAATATCCAGAAAAACGCATGTCAGAAATGTTATAAATTGATTTGCATTTTAATGAGGGAACTAAGTATTTGACCCCCTGTCAATCAGAAAGATTTCTGGCTCCCAGGTGTCTTTTATACAGGTAACGAGCTGAGATTAGGAGCACACTCTTAAAGGGAGTGCTCCTAACCACAGCTTGTTACCTGTAAAAAAGACACCTGTCCACAGAAGCAATCAATCAATCAGATTGCAAACTCTCCACCATGGCCAAGACCAAAGAGCTCTCCAAGGATGTCAGGGACAAGATTGTAGACCTACACAAGGCTGGAATGGGCTACAAGACCATCGCCAAGCAGCTTGGTGAGAAGGTGACAACATTTGGTGCAATTATTCGCAAATGGAAGAAACACAAAAGAACTGTCAATATCCCTCGGCCTGGGGCTCCTTGCAAGATCTCACCTCGTGGAGTTGCAATGATCATGAGAACGGTGAGGAATCAGCCCAGAACTACACGGGAGGATCTTGTCAATGATCTCAAGGCAGCTGGGACCATAGTCACCAAGAAAACAATTGGTAACGCACTACGCCATGAAGGACTGAAATCCTGCAGCGCCCGCAAGGTCCCCCTGCTCAAGAATACATATACATGCCCGTCTGAAGTTTGCCAATGAACATCTGACTGACTCAGAGGACAACTGGTGAAAGTGTTGTGGTCAGATGAGACCAAAATGGAGCTCTTTGACATCAACTCAACTCACTGTGTTTGGAGGAGGAGGAATGCTGCCTATGACCCCAAGAACACCATCTCCACCGTCAAACATGGAGGTGGAAACATTATGCTTTGGGGGTGTTTTTCTGCTAAGGGGACAGGACAACTTCACCGCATCAAAGGGACAATGGACAGGGCCATGTACCGTCAAATCTTGGGTGAGAACCTCCTTCCCTCAGCCAGGGCATTGAAAATGGGTCGTGGATGGCTATTCCAGCATGACAATGACCCAAAACACACGGCCAAGGCAACAAAGGAGTGGCTCAAGAAGAAGCACATTAAGGTCCTGGAGTGGCCTAGCGAGTCTCCAGACCTTAATCCCACAGAAAATCTGTGGAGGGAGCTGAAGGTTCGAGTTGCCAAACGTCAGCCTCGAAACCTTAATGACTTGGAGAAGATCTGCAAAGAGGAGTGGGACAAAATCCCTCCTGAGATGTGTGCAAACCTGGTGGCCAACTACAAGAAACGTCTGACCTCTGTGATTGCCAACAAGGGTTTTGACACCAAGTACTAAGTCATGTTTTGCAGAGGGGTCAAATACTTATTTCCCTCATTAAAATGCTAATCATTTTATAATACTTTTGACATGCGTTTTTCTGGATTTTTTTGTTGTTATTCTGTCTCTCACTGTTCAAATAAACCTACCATTCAAATTATAGACTGATCATTTCTTTGTAAGTGGGCAAACGTACAAAATCAGCAGGGGATCAAATACTTTTTTCCCTCACTGTATATAGTCTTAATTAATTCCTACTTAGATCTGTGTGTATTGGGTATACATTGTGTAATATGTTAGATATTACTTGCTAGATATTATAGCGCTCTCGGAGCTAGAAGCACAAGCATTTTGCTTCACCCGCAATGGATAAGAGCGTCTGCTAAATGACGTAAATGTAAAAAAATAACATCTGCTAATCACGTGTATGATAAAACTCGATTTGATTTGAAATATCCTGATAAAAATAAATATCCTATAAATCCCATTGGCTATGCATGGCCTCTGCAACGATCTTGAAACATTGTACCAACTATCAACTGGGTCGCCCCCGGAACTTGCTTTAGCAAACTTGAACATTGTATCACATTTCCAGGGCCCTCAGTTTCCCACACCAGTGAGCTTGGGACAGACACAGCTGTAGGCCATTCGTGCAAGGGATGAGAAGTAATATGGGTATTTTATGTTTCCACTGGATCAGAGCAACACATTTTTCCCTTTCATGCCAAGTTGTTATTGAAAGGGAGAGAGCTGGAAATATTGTTCAAATACTTTGAGGAACTATTGTTATTTTCAATTTATTCTAAAAACAGACTGTGTTTACTTTCTGAAGCTCCATAGCTCATTAGTGGTGGTGAGTTACAGACAATCAGAAATACTATCAGACATCCCCAAGTGGGCACATTTACAGGCCTACAATTGCGCGCAGGCCAGGTAGACTAGTCCAACCAAAATGGCACTGATAAATAGGGCAGCCTTGCTTCTAGCCCCTAGGCAACTTTGCAGTATTTCGTTTTTTTATATGTTATTTCTTACATTATAAGACCATAAATGTTTTTGTGTTATTACATACAGCCGGAAATACTTTTTTGTTTTTGCAAGCATTTCGCTACACCAGCAATAACATCTGCTAAACACGTGTATGTGACCAATAAAATCTTATTTTTGTTCAATAATTTTTTTGCCCTACTTCTATATGTGTAGTCAGGTGTGCATCCTTACTCAAAATTGACAGGAGCATTGCAAACAAAAGACGAGTAATAAATTCACAAAATGAAATGAACAAAAACTTGTTTTTCACAAGTGTAGCATAGGTTGTGCGCTCTGCAAACAACTTGTCCACTCGACAATGACAACTGTAAGACTGTAATACTAATATATTGACTGCATTAACAGAAATGACTATAACCACACAAACATTGTAGATTAGAAATGATGGGAATTAACGGTAAATGTAGATTACTACTGGTGGTGTATGTAATGTGGAATTGATGTGGATGGTCCTAAAGCACACCGATGCCCCTTATTGTATCACAGTGCAATGATAAAACTGTGGGGGTGTCATATCCCCTCTATGGTCCTTTTTGTTGCACTTTACACATTTATTTTGGGATCCACCCCTGTAAACGTAGTTTTCCTAATGAAGCATGAGTGGAGAAGAACCGTCTCATTTCAAGCGAGCGCATTTCCATCCATGTTCACTCTCCTCGGCAACTCTCTATTAACTTGAACCCTTTTCATAAGGACGTGAGAAAGGACGGGGGAGAGACGACGCAGGATGTGAGCAAATCTAATTGATAAAAGGCCATTGAGATTCTCTATTCCATTTGCCTACTAACGAATTGACATCTCCTCGACCTCGTTTCGGGGTCACGGAGGAGAGTGGGTGGAGTACGGAATTGTGCCCAAATGAGAAAAGGTCTAAGTCCTTTCTTGATATTATTTTTCAGTAGTAGTATGACGCCGCATGAACGATCGGTGCCCAAACAACAATATGAACCAGGAACAAAGGTTCGGTGCCCCCTCCACGCGCCACTTCAAAGTCTCCTCATTATTCCAGAGAAATTAGTGCGAGCATTTTGACTAATGAATGTTAATTGACCATAATAGCCGTGTTCCAGAACAGAAAAGAGGTCCTGATTTAGATAATTGAGAAATCCTTTTGAAATTCAGCAATTAAGGAAGGCATATATCCCAGAGGAAACGTGTTATGATGCTAATTGCCCGTAATTGCAGGTAGGCCTCCTATGTGGAACAGCTGAATTATCACTGTAAGGTGCGCTCGCCTGTCGTCGAGAAATTATTTATTGAGAGCATCTAGGGATATGAGATTATATTGTTCCTTTTAAAATGCACTTCTCCTTGACCTCAATTCAGTAATAATGGTGAAGACGTGAGCTATGGCAATGTATGCAAATGTTTGCATGTTGTGATTTATAGTGCCATTGAGAAGAGGTTGATATTGGGATGAATAATAATGTAGATGTGACCACGGCAGGTTTGTCAAACTTGTCATTAACGAGATTAAACTGTCTAAAGTTGGCACGATGAAAACCACCGATACCGGACAAGTATAGATATTCAATATGTATTACTCATCATAGCCACCAGAAGGCGCTGTCTTGCTGTCTTTCTTCGATCCAATGTATGTCCAGGACCTCGCTATCCAAACGAGAAAGGCTGTTGATACACGGGGAATGTTTGTTCTGCTTTCCTAAATTCCTCGATGTGTTTTATTCGACATCACATCAATGCATGTTTTCTTCTCGTGTATAAAGATATATAATTATCTCCAGCGTGCACTGCAGTAAGGATAAAACATTGAAAGTAGGACTGCACACTACCAAAGTATTTCCATCTGTAAATCCCTGAATATCTTGGAAATTCATTTTTTTTTAATCAGGTAAATAGCTAAATCAGATTTCTTCCTTTGCACTCCGAAATGTATAAATCCATCCAACATATCTTAGGCCATTATACTATATCCTCACCAATTCATTTCCACAACAGCGTGCAGGCTTAAACTGAGGCGACGCATACATCAACACGAGGATATGCGCTCTGACTGTCATACCAATGTAGTTTGAAAAGCGATGGTGATATCAACGAAAACACTGTTACAGTAATAATGACGTTATTATTAGTAGCCCAGTAATAGTGACAACCGTATGTGTAGTACTATTATTATTATTATTATTGTTGTTGTTGTTATTGTTGTTCATATAGTTTAATTTCATAATAATCATAATGATGAACACTTATAATAATTATTGTTATGAAATATGATTCATATTGGGTGAGTTAGATGAGTTGTGTATGTTGTGGGGTGGCAAGGTATAAAAGTGGGTCTACTCCCTTTCTGTATACGTTTAGATGTTTAGTTTTTCCTTACATAAATAATAAATATGAAACAAAGCATGTATAAAGACAATGTTTATGACAACGCAAAGGAGAGATAATAAATTAATGCAAGGGGCATAATTTGGTCATCGTAGCCAAATTAAAGAGGCATCTTAATAACGTAATAAAACAACAACCAAAATCAGAGGCTTTAGGCTGTTTACAAACACAAGAAAAATATATATTTTTTAAATTGTAAAATAACAAAACAATAATCAACAGTCAATTAATTCAGACAGATTGATTAACCATGTTGTTATTATTGTTATTATTATTATTATTATTATTGTTGTTGTTATTGTATTCCACCCACATCGATGTACAACGTCCTCAATAATGGAAAGTTATAGGCTACAATTAGCCTACTTCCTTTCATTTATTTTTATATCATATTTTTGTCATGCTCCTTGAATAACGTGAACAAAACACTGTCCTTTCATTATAGCGCGTGTAACTCGAACTACAGCAAATATTCCTTCCTTTGACATGAAAATCGTTTAGGAAAAATCGAATTCTATGGTCATGCCAGGACTGCGGCCTTTCCCTGTAGTATCATTTTTCGTTGGAAAGGTGAAGGTGAAACTAAGCACATTTGACTGTTACGCATAAATGAGCAGTGAAACCTGATTGAGTTAGACCATTATGGCTCCTTGAGCATCAGGGCGAGAAGGCGGCTCCCTGAGGAGTGCTACCTGGCGTGTGGTGTGGTTCTCCCTGCCTGCCTACTGCTGCAGAAGGAGAGTACAGGTACTTGAGCGCCGTTAACTTTACAAGAGAGCCTCTCCTGAAACGCAATTTCTTTTGACTGGCTGCATGGCTTTCTGATCTGAGACGACGAGACGAGTTGAGCATCCGGATATGGGGCGATACGCTGCTCTCTCTCCTCGCGCCCAACTAATGATAACAAATCGAAAAGGGGTTAATCATTCACGCGCTGCCACTTAACACGCGGATGTGTATTTGTTTACTTATCCGTCAATTTTCCTCCCTTGTAGCAGAGAGCAAGTGCACTTTTGCATGTTTGAGTAAGATGCGAGCATAATGCAAACACGTCTGCAATCAACCAGAAGCCTCTCGCGCCCATTAAAAGTCACTAGTTCAACTCAGGCTTTTCTCAGAGTACAGAGCTTGTGTCCTAAATGGCACCCTATATTCCCTATCGTGCATTATTGACCATCAGCAGTGAAACGTGGTTAAAAAAGTGCACTAAATAGGGAATAGTGTTCCATTTGGGAAGAGATCGGGGTGGGTTCCCCAGCTATGAGACTCTCAAGTCCGTCTAGGCCCCTTTTCATCAAGAGGTCCTCGTTAACATCACTACAGTTAATAAAGTGCAATGTGGTGCTTGTGCCCACTGATATCATTATACTGCTGCGTGTTTGTCAACCACAACACAACAAACCCACCTACCTACTGCTACTAAAGTAGCCTACCTACTGTCAATAGCCTATAATACACAGGTAGCCAATGTGCATGCACTTTGGTTTATGGATTTGTGGGAGGGAAGCTGCAGAGCGCATGCTGTAGCTTGGCCAACATGTAAGTGAAATTATGCCTTTGGGTGCAACGAGGTTGAAAGGAGAGGAGGATAGAGCTGCTTTGTATTGTTGCCGTAGTTGGTGATGCCCCGCCTCTGATGCTAGACAAACCTGGCACCCTGCTAAAACAAACGAAAGCCAGCAGCACCAAGCTCAGCCCAGCTCAGCTCCCACTCAATGCAATTAAGGCGGACTTCAGTCGATTCTTCTACCTACGCGCTCATCTAGCAAGGATCGACGTTGAGTCAACAGGAACCAAAGGGAGAGAGAGAGGGGCTTTGGTCCCCCCCCCCCAAAAAACAGAAGGAGAGATTGCCTAGCCTTCTAATTTCTCCTCTCCACCAGCCCCAGAACAATGTCGATGAGCCCTAAGCATACGACTCCTTTTTCTGTTTCCGATATCTTGAGTCCTCTTGAGGAGAGCTACAAGAAAGTAAGTATGGAGAATAACAACTTAGGGGCACCTCTCGCGTCTTACCGGCAACCGCAGGTGTCTCAGGCGGCGATGCAGCAGCACCACATGGGCCACAACGGGACTGTGTCCGCAGCGTACCACATGACGGCGGCAGGGGTGTCCCAGCTGTCACACACCGCGATGGGGGGCTACTGTAACGGCAACCTAGGCAACATGAGCGACCTGCCGCCCTACCAGGACGGTATGAGGGGCAGCGCCACTGCCACCGGCTGGTACGGAGCCAACACAGACCCGCGATTCTCCACGAGTAAGTGTACCTTTAGACTGCATGAAGCCGTACAGCTGAGGGTATAGCTTTTTGTCACGCATCAACACGTACGCTAGTCTACACTAGATCCATATGCTCGAGTCTGCACTGAAATTAGCGATAGAAATGACTTTGTTTTCAGTTTTTGCATCGATACTGACAGGCTATTGTTTCACTAAGAGGGAGTGTCAGGTATATTCATTGTTAATCACCCAATTTAGTGACTCACTCTGTGCCTTTTTTTTTTGCCAGTCTACCAATATCATGTTTACCATGGATAGGAACATGTTTCGAAGAAAGCCGACATTACCTTGAAAATGTCCTTCACTTTTTAGTTTCTGATACATTTAGGCTCCCGCGGTCAAGATTGATGCTTCTAATAGTCTTATTTGATTTAAGATTATTGTCACTCCAGTCTGTAAAGATATAACACAGACACCTGTTGCCGGTTTCTACTCTAATGTGAGTAGCCTGCAGAAGTTTCATGCACCTGTCATGTGGAGGGTGTATCGAATACGTTATTAGCCGATTATTCATCTGATTGCACTAAATATATAAACGATATAATTCTGTTAAAATAGGCTACTAATTATGGTTAAGTCATTTGTCCATTAGGAGACAGGCCTGTGAGTGACATAATCATATTAGTCACAGTTTTTAATAAGGAAGAGTCATATTCCTACACGTTTTAAATTCAATTCATTCACATTGTGTATTAGTTTATGGTTAAAGGTATTGAAGCGTTATAATAATAGCATTATTATTATTATTATTATTATTATTATTATTATTATTATCATAATCATCATCATCTCACTGGCCTATTTCTGCTTTCAGTCTCCCGCTTCATGGGCTCTTCCTCGGGCATGAACATGGGCAGTATGGGCAGCCTCGGCTCCCTCGCGGATGTGGGCAAAAGCATGGGCCCGATGTCAAGCACCCCGAGAAGGAAGAGGCGCGTGCTGTTCTCTCAGGCTCAGGTCTACGAGCTCGAGCGGCGGTTCAAACAACAGAAGTATCTCTCGGCGCCCGAGAGAGAGCACCTGGCGAGCATGATCCACCTCACCCCGACCCAGGTCAAAATCTGGTTCCAGAACCACCGGTATAAAATGAAGAGGCAAGCTAAGGACAAAGTGTCGCAGCAGCAGATGCAGCAGGATAATAGTTCCTGTCAGCAGCAGTCCCCTCGGCGGGTGGCCGTGCCGGTGTTGGTGAAAGACGGCAAGCCATGCCAAGGCAGTGCCCACACTCCCACCACTACTGTCCAGACACACCACCAGCAAGGGGCCAATGTTATGATCATGTCCAGTAACGGTTCAGGCCTAGGCCAGCACCAGGGCCAGCAGGTGGTTAGCGCAGATCACTCTCCAGACCTAGCACATCATTCGGCCAGCCCGCCGTCTCTCCAGACCCAGGTAGCTAGTCTCTCTCACCTGAACTCATCCAGCGCCGAGTACGGGACAGCCCTGCAGTGTTCTGCTCTCTTATACGGCAGGACATGGTGACAGCAAGACAAACTATGATCACACACAAACAACACTGCTGTCAAAGCTTTTGCTAAAAAAAAGTCCCTCAACAGACAAACAAACAAACTCGGTTACTTTGTATACATTTTCAACAACACCGCTTGGTGCATTTGGTCCACGCTCTTCTGAAATGTTATTTACTCTGATGGAAAGCCATGTTGGATGCGGACAGTAGGAGGGGAAGAAAGAAACTTGAAAGACGAAGTGTTGAGTACATGCGATTTCAAGCCTCGCCTTGAAGGTGGATTTTTATTTATGTAAATTATACTGAGAAGGTATAAAACGTCAAGAGGTAGGCCTAGGTCTCAATAGAAAAACTGTGGGTGCTTTTCAACTTTTGTCACAGAAGGCTCTGGTTTATCATAGATTTAATGTAAAACGTAGGTTGTATATTTCTGTAAGAGTTTTGAATTGAACATATAGCCTAGTTTTTAGCAATCTGTTGTACAAAGTTTTTATGCTTTTGACGGTTTGTTGTTGGTTCTTTTAGTTCTATCGGTATTTGTACGTTTTATTTACTTGTAACTTATATAGATATTTTACTTAAATACAGCCAAACAATCCTATTAATAAATTATGGAAATAAAATAATTCAGACCCATTTACTGAAATTGATTTGTATACTGTTTCAGAGAAGAATATATAGGCCTACGAGAAACCTTGACAATTTCTTTTCAGGAAATGATATAGGCCTATTAACAACATCATCTTCAACTTATTGTTATTACTATTATTATTATGTGATTTTGTTTTTTAATGTAACCTTTATTTAACTAGGCATGTCAGTTAAGAACAAATTCTTATTTACAATGACGGCCTAGGAACAGTGGGTTAACTGCCTTGTTCAGGGGCAGAACGACTGATGTTTACCTTGTCAGCTCATGGATTCGATCCAGCAACCTTTTGGTTAACTAGTCCAACGCTCTAAACAATAGGCTACCTGCTGCCCCAAAATAGTGTCTATTACCCATTTTAGCTTGTCAATTCAGTACGCCTCAATTTATACCGACATTATTTTGCTGTTTCATTAGAATAGCCTATGTTAACTGCACACAAAATTGGCTTATAAGCAATGCATGACTAATGAAAACCTGTTTCTTGACTAGGGGTAATCCAAATTGCTGTTACAATGTGCTTGCTTGGTAGACTAGCCTACATTGCTATTAGCCTAATGCTAACCTTTGCGTGTTAAGAGCTCGACCCCAATTCCACGTTTTTTTCGTCACGTTTATTATAGCTACAATCAACGACTGTGAGTAATATGGTTAATGGATCTCTGTGGCCGTTCCTACAAAACGCGGCTCTTCACAAATCGTATATTAAGCTAATGGATAATTGTGTACACAGTATCTCTCTTGGATAACGCTGAGTAAACCTAGGCCAGGCCATTGTGTGCTGTCGGCGGCCCTTTGGTTCTAACTTTCTTGTATTCTCGGCTGCGCGCCTGTGTGTTTCTGGTTTGGGTGAGTCAGTTAGGTGAGGCCCCGAGGCGTTCTTTTTAACAGTGGGGATCAAACACGCGTTGGCTGAAGTCTTATCGTTCAAATCCCTGCCCAAACAGCTGTATTCTTCTCAAATAACTTCGCAAGACAAATCTCTTCGCTTCTTATCAGAGGTAGGCGTGCGTTTATCAATAATCAATCAGTCAACTGGGATTGAAAGGAAAATAGCGTGCCCATAGCCACTCTTTACGTGGTAGGCCTATTGGTAACTCGCTTTTAACCTATAGGCTTTGCACCAAAAACTTTTGATAGCCTACCTATTTTATTGAATTGTTCTAAATCTATAGCACGTAGGTCTTGGTCACTATTTCCCACTGTGCAAAAACTGGTTGAATCAACGTTGTTTCCACATAATTTCAACAACAACAGAAAATCTAATGTGATGACTTGAAACAACGTGGAAAACGTGGATTTGCAAAAAGTCCCCAATTTAAGGGAATTTCGTATTTTTTCACCCAACTTTGAACAAAAATCCAATGACATGGTTCATTTGTTGTTGATTTCACGTTGAATTCACGTTTGTTGACAACTCAACCAAATGTAAATCAAAACAAGATGTTGAACTAATGTCTGTGCCCAGTGGGTTCTTTCATAGTCTCTTTATGAGCATTTCTTTGGTTTGTTGCCAACTTCAATGTAAACATGTTGTAGAAGAGTGACCCGAGTTTAAACGATATGAAATGGCCAGCCTTGCACAGGGATGCAGACTTAAATCTAGACCTATCAAATAGGATATTATTTTGACTGAGTATGTTCATGCATTTGGCTCTGGCGCGTCGTGTCATTTGCATGCCGTGGGGCAGAGATTTTGCGGTTCTTAATTGATTCGAAAAGGTTTTAACATACTCCAGAATATAAATGGTACATTTCAAATGAATTGTGTGAGACGGATACATAGGTACATAGTGTGGAAGGACTAGCTGTGTGTTCTTCTGTAATTTAGCTGTTAATTACCTTGATGTAACATACTGCAACTAATAGTATGATATTATATTGGTATAGATTATTCATATTATTAATATTAATATTATTTATTACTGTATTATTATGGGAATTGCAGGTATTTTGTAGTCTTTATGATAAGGATATTATATAGTGACTTGTTTGATAAGGCTATGTCAAAATAGCCATACGTGCTCCCCCCTGCAAATGCGAAGCGATTGAACAACGACCCAAAGTGCTTTCTCAAAATACTTTAGTCTTAACCGCACTGGGCCCCTAAATAAATATTTCAGTATGCTGTACGACGCCCACGGTTACACTATATTCTCTTTATTTCATGCATTATGATAGGATATTTGCGTTATGATCTTTAGAATATTTATACGTAAACTTGAGACACTTGACAGAAATCATGAGATCGTCTTTTACCAATTATCAAATGGCTGATTCAAGCAGCAGATTGTGCAAACATATGAAGAACAATAGAATACTCTCATCAAACACTTCTGTCAAGTGGAGAAAAGTATAGTTGTAAACTCGATTATTATGTTTTAATGAGCTCTCACAAGAGTTACACTTCAAACAAGCAAACATCCTGCATCATCAGCATTTCAGACTCATGCCAACCAATGGTAAACACTTCAAATTTAGTGCAATGCTATTTTCAATACTGTGCATTTGACCTAAAGGGATTATTAACCTAGTTTCAATATAGCTTATTGATTTTGATAAGACTAATGACACAGGTGGTTGTGCATGCGCTTGCCCGGTCCTGGCTACATTGTAGCGTTGGGCTATGACAAGCCATTGTTGGAAGCACGCCTTTTGGTCGCAATGGGGTTTTTGAGCAAGAGCTTTCTTCGACACAAGGTGAATAGCCTAGCGTAGCCAGCTTTCCATTACATCGGCTGCACCATTATGGCACAGGTGCAGTGAGGTTGCCCTGACTTTAAAACAAGTCGCTGGTGCATCTATCGCCTCAGTTACAGACGTCTCATCCTACTGGCACATACGTCAATTCAACGTCTGTTCCACGTTGGTTCAACGTCATTTCATCGAAATGACGTGGAAACAACGTTGATTCAACCAGTGTGTGCCCAGTGTCATGACACGGTTGACTTTATCTCGCTAAATATGGTTTGGAATAAGCATTGTTTTAGAGATTTTAGGACTTCACGAATAGACTAACATTTAATTGAAATATAGGCTACTAATCGAATGTCCGGAATAGTCAACGGAATTAACAGAGCACCAGACGTCTGTCGTAACCCTGCGTCAAAACGCAGCAGTGCAAGGATTTTAATGAGGTACTGATTTTAATGGCGCTCTACTTTTCACTTAAAGTGGATCATTCAACCAATAGGGCTTTTCGTCGATTATTTTCTATATAAACTATAATGTACAAACCTCTAGCATTCTGGGCATAGAGCCTATTTGCTCTGTGATAGCCCAATTTGATGTTTGATATTATATGCGGCAACCTCTAACCCTCAGCATTGTTCTTCCCTTTTGCCTAAGCATTTACTTCCCGTCTGTGTGGCAGTCTATATATGCCTGCCAGGAAAATGTCAACCCTCCATCTGTCCTATATTCGTTCTATAGCGACATGCGTAAATTGAGATCTCCGTTGTCTGCAAACGGATGTAGTTTGCTTCCTTAATCGACCCATCTACCACCAGTATGATACAGGCTAATTAACATTGTATCAATACTTTATTGGTTTTAATTGTGTTGAGTAAACACATTCCAATTCTTTGTCCATTTCAATTCATTATTAGGCTATTTGATATACACCGGAGCACATGATTTGACCCCATTAACGCCGCTCGTGGATTGGAAATGAGTCTGAATATTTCACACATACTTACATGGAATTATGACTATAGCTCTATTATAAAGAGAGAAATCCCAAAATGTCCATGGCTTCCTCAACTTCCAAAGAGATTCAGTCCTCTGTCTGCTCACTCAATATCTATTTTTATTGGGATCTGGTACTATAGTCCTAAAGTCCAACCATTTCCCTAAAACTTTAATTCAGTGAGAATTCGGGGCATTTTCAAACGACCCCTTTGCAGCGTCAGATAGAGCAGAACAGCGTTCTGTGAAGTATTTGTTGGTGTGGTTTTGTTCAGGATGAGCTCTGAGAGGCTCAAGCTTACGTTATTACCATGTCTGTGGCGCAGTGTGTGGTCTTTTTGTTGGGCTTGTAGCTGTTCAGAATGACTTGTTGGAAGCGTGTGTGCTCTCATTGCTCTCTTTAAGACTTGTCTTTAGACAGACACATTGTACAACTCCGGCAAGTCCTCCTTGCTTTATACTCCCCAGGTCTCCACCAACCCAAAAGCAATTAGTTCCTAATCTCAAGGCAATCATATTTGAGTTGCGCGTTTGTTTCCCTTATTTACTGTCATTTAAAATGCAAAAATATATTTAGGACAGCCTATAGAACCTGTGTGGTATACCCTCATTATTTGGAGACTATCAGCCATTAGACCACCTTAGTTGAGGATATTTTAGTTGAGGAACAAGAGGTAGAAGGGTTAACTTCAGATTAAGTTGTAGGCCTGTGATAAATGAATCCAATGTTAATCAAGAGGGGTCCAATTCTGAGTGGAAAACCAAAATTGTCTTAAACGCATCAAAGTTTTGCTCCTCAATTGATAATTAAGTCAAGAGTTACAACTTTTTGACCGTATGGCATTTTCTTTGGAGGTAGCGTTGATTTTCACATGCATTTACAATCAGGGAAATATTTGGAATAAGTAAACAGAGCTTTAAACAAACTGGCATGCAAAACAAACCAAAATGTTCTGGAAAGTGTCTCCCATTTGGCCTAAAGTTCGATATTTTTACACCTTTGACTTCAGATATATTTTAATAATATCCCATAGAGTCTAATTAGCATAATACAACAATCCCCATAAAAATGAAGATTGATCTGCGGTGGAAGGTGGCAGAGATATGTCCACTGTTTGTCAGAACGGGAGACATCCCTATAATCGGTCTTCTCACGAAAACGTCTGTGGCATTTGAATGGTTAGGCCTACAAATGAATGGTGTTCTCCGTTTTACTCTACGACCCCTACGCGCGTCATGGGACTCCTCTGAAGGTAACCAGGTACCGGGCTGAAAAATGAATGGAAGTGAATGGGGAATTTCCATGTCAAAGCTGTGCAGATAATTTCAACATAAAAAAAATTCCCTGCGCTTTCTTGTATCTCATAGATATAGGACAACCACTACAGAACATACTTCCTTTTGATTTATTTTTGGACTATCTGTTTTTCTGTGTACTGTATGAATCAGTTATTCAATGCGTTTCTAAGGGGTAATATCATAATGTCAGTAAAGCCAAATTAAATGTTTCATCAAATAATGTTTTATAAATACAGGTCAAGTCGAAAGTTTGGGCACACCTACTCATTCAAGGCTTTTTCTTTATTTTAAAAATGTTCTACATGGTAGAATAATAGTGAAGATATCAAAACTATGAAATAACACATATGGAATCATGTTGTAACCAAAAAAAGTGTTAAACAAATCAAAATATATTTGCACACTCTTGGCATTCTCTTAACCAGCTTCACCTGGAATGCTTTTCCAACAGTCTTGAAGGTGTTCCCACATATGCTGCACACTTGTTGGCTGCTTTTCCTTCACTCTGCGGTCCAACTCATCCCAAACCATCTCAATTGGGTTGAGGTCGGGTGATTGCGGAGGCCTTGTCATCTGATGCAGCACTCCATCACGCTTCTTCTTGGTAAAATAGCCCTTACACAGCCTGGAGGTTTGTTTTGGGTCATTGTCCTATTGAAAAACAAATGATCGTCCCACTAAGCGTAAACCAGATGGGATGGCGTATCACTGCAGAATGCTGTGGTTGCCATGCTGGTTAATTGTGCCTTGAATTATAAATAAATCACTGACAGTGTCACCAGCAAAGCACCCCTACACCATCACACCTCCTCCTCCATGCTTCACGGTGGGAACACATGTGGAGATCATCCGTTCACCTACTCTCCGTCTCACAAAGACACTGCAGTTGGAACCAAAAATCGCACATTTGGACTCATCAGATCAAAGGGCAGATTTCCACCAGTCTAATGTCCATTGCTCATGTTTCTTGGCCCAAGCAAGTCTCTTCTCCTTATTGGTGTCCTTTAGTAATGGTTTCTTTGCAGCAATTCGACCATGAAGGCCTGACTCACACAGTCAACTCTGAACAATTGATGTTGAGGTGTGTCTGTTACTTGAACTCTGTGAAGCAATTATTTGGGCTGCAATTTCTGAGGCTGGTACCTCTAATAAACGTATCCTCTGCAGCAGAGGTAACTCTGGGTCTTCCTTTCCTGTGGCGGTCCTCATGAGAGCCAGTTTCATCATAGCGCTTGATGGTTTTTGCGACTGCACTTGAAGAAACTTTCTAAGTTCTTGAAATGTTCTGTATTTACTGACTTTCATGTCTTAAAGTAATGATGGACTGTTGTTTCTCTTCGCTTACTTGAGCTGTTCTTGACATAATATGGACTTGGTATTTTACCAAATAGGGCTATCTTCTGTATACACCCCTACCTTGTCACAACACAACTGATTGGCTCAAACGCAATAAGAAGGAAAGAAATTCCACAAATTAACTTTCAACATGGCACACCTGTTAATTGAAATGCATTCCAGGTGACTACCTCAGGAAGCTGGTTGAGAGAATGCCAAGCGTGTGCAAAGCTGTCATCAAGGCAAAGGGTGGCTACTTTGAAGAATCTCAAATATAACATATATTTTGATTTGTTTAACACTTTTTTGCTTACTACGTGATTCCATATGTGTTATTTTATAGTTTTGATGTCTTCACTATTATTATACAATGTAGAAAATAGTAAAAATAAAGAAAAACCCTGTAGGTGTCTCCAAACTTTCGAATGGTACTGTGTATTTGATTGCCTACCTACAGAAGTCCTCAAATTCAATATTAAAAAGCTAAATGATCCTTGGTATGACCATCTTAAAACAATTCCATATGTTACTGACTCATAGATGAATCAGGAGGATGTCAATAACAAGTGGGTTGATTTGGGCCTTGATGAGTGCAGACAGCTGTCCTTACTGGCGGTGACAACAATTTTGGACCCCCTTGTGGCCCCCCTAAATGTGGAGTATGAAATAATTTTTACATAACTAATACTTGCTATCATTCTTTTTTTACATCCGTTATTAGACAGTGGCAACGATGATGATTATGAACATGGTCTTTTGTCTGCTAATGCCTGCAATGCAGTGAAGAAAACTATATGACAACAATAACGTCTAATGTAACTGGCCCCTCTAACAGTACAACTGGCCCCAGCTTGCCCCCCCCCCCCCCCCCCCCCCCCCCCCCCCCCCCCCCCCAGTTGAAATGGTCTAGAACCGCCACTGTGTCTGCCTTGATTGTTTTAGATAGATTTGACCAGCAAATTTATGAGATCAATTACGAGTCTTGCTAGCTGCCTACCTAATGATGCTGGTATTGAAAACAACTTTAACATAAAAGATAAGCTTACTCGTTTTCGAAAACGAGACATTTCGTTATTTTCGTTAGCCTTTTACTAATTTAGCCTACATAAACTCTTCGTTAGCCATGTGTACAAATAACAATTTCACGTCAAAATTCAACATCACTGAGGATTCTTTTCAAAATCCCAACTTTTTGTTTTCTTATTACCGACAGGCCTACAGCTTTGACGTTAGGACCAGGGTATGGGGTGGAATAGCTACGCCTCAATTTGGCGCTGTCCAAGGTTCTGCAATCCACAAGGCGATGAGCGTTTACCAAACCCGCCCGGCGTCAGAATTCAAAATGACTGCCACTCATGTTTGAATCAACACAATCTGCTATAGTAAAGCATGAAGAGTGACTGATCGACGGTGCAGTTTTATTGAATCTACTAAAACCCTATGTAGGCTATATATAGCCTTGCCGTCTGCATGGTGGCTGCATGGCGCAGAGAAACGTTGGACTGCCCGGAAAGGATTCATGTGGTTCTGAAAAATCTGCGTTTTGAGGTCAATGCATTGTTTACCAGCTCGAATTCGAATCGATCTGCAAAATGGTTTGTGAAAACTTTTTATAGGTATAAGCCTATCTGATACACATATGTGAATACCGCTTGTTGACTATTCTGATTTCTAGACAGTTTGACACAATACAGTTAATGTAACTCTGAATAAGGAATAACTTTAGTAAAAACGACTTAATTTTGCTAAGAGTTATTTTAACAACATCACACTAAGCAAGCATTCCTTACTATGCTGTGCAAGACAAATTGGACAATTACACTGTAACTGCAATCACCTCCTCTTTAGTAAATCTTATTGTCAAACTGGTAAAAAGAAATCTTTAATTGTCCTACATTTATCTGGTTCTTGAAGCCATTGTGCGAACAGGGCACCCGAGGTTCATTTGCGAAGTGAAATACTTGGGTCGCATCCCAAATGGCATCCCTTTCCCTATATACTCCCTTACTTTTAGTGGGATATATAGGGAATAGGTTGCCATTTGGGACGTAGTCTTGTCATGCAAAGCGGAATACAAGATGCTGTATAATACTTGACCTTTTCAGCATAATTGTTGCAGCAATGAAATGCAGGGAGCGCATTCAGAGCCCGGCTGAATAGTCTTTTCCCTCATAAAGGAACAAAAAGACACATTTTTATACCTTCGTTTTTCATTTGGTTTTGTTTCTTCTGTGAACATTATTATTTTAATGGCTATAGTCTACTCTAGCTGCAATCAGTCAGCATTCTGAATGGGCGAGGAGCGGAGGGAGAGGAGACATGAATTGCAGAAATGTCATGTCTCCATTTGTTGTTGTATGGGTGAGGAAATGCATCGTTCCACTGATGATTTGTGTTTTAAAATGTACACGGGATGGTTATTCTGCGGATTTCATGGGTCATTGTTGGAAATGAGCACTCGATTTCCTGAAAATGTTATTCCAAATGAATCAGTCGAATAGACCTACATTAACCTTCATATAAATTGTATTACAGTATAAAACAAACATTTTCATTTTTCTTTGATGAACTTTTAAGATGTTCTACTAGGACTACTTCAGTTGACATGGATCACCAATAGTGCTCTCGCAAAATAGGACTTATTTTTCGTTGGTTGCAAAACATCCTTTAGTGCCGCTTTACAAAAAGGCACTACTGCACTTAACAAGACCCAGGTCGGGCAGGCACGGCTGTCAGTGAGGCTGTGGACATGCGTAGCATCTCAATCACAGGCTTTCATTGATACAGACGTTAATTAGCCACATTTCTCTGTGGCCCGGCAGCCCGGCTGAGCTAACCTAAAGTCTGCTCTGAGACAGCTGAGAAGCCACATGCCATGTGGGACTGGGCCCCTCTCCCATCACACTTCCTCCTTACTGGAGAAGCTCACATGATGGGGTCTGAGGAGTATTCAATCACATTCGAGTTGTATATATTCGAGTGGGGGTGGTGGAAGTATGCGCGTCAATGTTATTGCTCTTGTTTAATTGTGGTACAAACTGTCCGCTATAGGTATGGGAATGCTTTTATTAATTAAGAGGTTTCATCCCGCTCCAACAGGGGATTTGCCATGCATGGCCTTGTAGGCTACTGTACCAGCGGGGATCCTTTAGTAGCTACTGAGCCATTACTAACCGTGTTAACACGAAGTCTTTACTAAGTGGCGTGTAATCGTCTCTTTTCCCTGTCTCACTGTCGAATCCCACCATCCCCCACTAAAACAGCTGTTTCTATATTTCAAACGGCAAAAAAGGTTTAGCATAATGTAACTTAATTCGAGGACATTGCAAGACACCTACTGAGCTTCAGTCTGCTCTCACAACGGGTTTACTGATCTGGATAAATGTATTTAGAGGAGATGAAATGGAGGCTCTCACTCCCCTGCCACAGTCAAATTGAGAAATAGGGCGTTATTAGGCTTTAATACAGCAATAATGAACCAACCACACCAATTACGGGAAAGATGCGGCTGGGCAATTTTTCGCCTCATTTACACAATTGACTGAAGTTAGAGAAACGTTGTTTTGACAGTTGCTCCGATTGACCTGGAACAGCAACAACAAAAACATCCGTTAGAATCTTCATCAGGACTAACGTGGATATGAACATATTGGAATTCCGACAGAAAAGCATTATGGGAGATCAAGGACACATTGAGCAAACTGCGTTATTGGGTTTTATTATCAACATGGTCTCATTGTAATATGTAAAAAATGGTGATATTTACCGTTGTAGTCATGTCCAACACGAATGTCACATTTTTACCCTATACCCTAGTTTACAAATGGCCTTGTCAGTAGGGAGGCATTATGGGAACCCTATATCACATACCCAAAACGCAGTCTTCTGTAGGCCGTATAGATGGTGAGAAGTGTGCCTATAGCCAAACCATTTCCCTACGGAGGGGGTGAACAAAACGAGTCAAAACGTTTCTAAAATAACTACCCTAACAGTAACAAGCCAAAATAACAAGCAATCCAATCAATACACTTTATTCCTAAATAACCTCGGAATTACCATGCCATGACAGCATGATGAGTTCAGACTGAAAATAATCCCTCTAAGTATATGTTTAACCAACAGGTCTATACGGGTCGGGGCTGCGAAAGGCAAAGCACGTCTGTTTAACTCAAACCAAAAGAAAAAAAAAGAACGGCAGCCGAATGAAAAATACCGGGGGGTGAGGTGTGAGGTTGGAAAGGCTAGAGCATTAGAACCTGTTGAGACGTTGGTAGGCGTTCCACGTTCGTTTTGTTCTAGAACCTCTAATGAAATATGCAATTAAGACAGATTCATGCGACACAAAAGGCACGGCAGTCAAAAATTGCCCCACTGTCGTTCGATAATTATATAGTTTGCCCTGGCAGCGGGCTGACTCGTGCCGAGGCAGGTGGCGATAGTCCATCATGCAAATGGGCTTGGCTGTGTCGACATAATTAGCCTCTGCGAGCCGCTTAAATGAACAATTAGCTAACATGCAATTCGGTCCATGCAACGTGGTAGTTCTCCTTTGTATTGTATTTCCCGCCCATCAGTTGAATGCAATGAACACTGTAGGATTTGTTTCATAGGTCAATACTCAGCTGGCACATTTGGTTCCTTGGAAGTTGTGGGAACATATGTTTTTGGTTTCACATTGATTGTGGGAACGAAGCCATAAATTGCCTGAGTGGTAAAACTGGACGTTTTTTGTTCTGAGATCAGAATGATAATAAGAAATGTGCCTGTTCTGAGAATGTTTATTTTTTAGTTGCAAGGAGGTTCTGAGAACGTTTTACTCTGGTTCCTTGAACGCTTTCCTGGGAGGTTTTATTAACGTTCTGAGAATGGAAATGATATGTTATTTAGAGGTTTTTTAATAACTTCCTTAAAACTGTCAGTGAATGTTTCAATATGACTTTTAATACAACTGCTAGTTTATTGTAGGTTAACTTTTTTGAATTCCAAGCACAGATAGAAATTAATTTCCTTAGGCATTAATCATGCAAACTCATGTATTTCTTTTATTGGGAAACGGCATCAGTGAGATTTGTTCGACCCTGTAATCTTCTGTTCTCTATCAATGGAATTAGGCCACTACGCCACCAGGATGGAGCTAGCATGCTATGTTTTATTTACGCATACAAAGCAGTTCATTTTATTCTATTCAAACAGATCCCATTGCAAAGAAAACAAGCACTCATTAAAATCAGGTGTGGCCAATTAGTGGGCGGGGCCAACACACCTGAACACACTTAGCAAGATAGAGGATAGAGTTTTGTTGATGCTCAGAATGGAATGTATATGTTTAATAACATTCTAAATGGAAGTTTTCTTGTGGTTTTTATAAAAAGTTTTCTTAAAGTTCTCAGAACAGTTTGAGAACATGACTTTAAATAAAACCATGAGGAAACCTGTACGAAACGTTATGCTGAAGTACTGAAATTCCCACAGAGGAACGTTTTCTTAACATTATCTGAACTATTTGCGAACATTCTCCAATGTCAAACCAGTTGGAGAACATTCCTAGAACATTACCAAAATTGAAAATAAATGTAACCATGTTTGAACTTTTAGGAAAGTTCTGTTAAAATAATGAAATACCAAGAAAATTGTTCCTTAAAAATATATATATATATATATTTTTTTTTTTTGTCAAGTTCCTTTAAATGTGCATAGAATGCTCCAAAGCCAAGCAACTATCCTAATCTGCACTATTCCCAGAAAGTTGTGGGAAGGCTATATGTAAATTAACCATAGGACAGCCAAGCTCTAACAAACATATGGTTCTAAAAACGTTATGTGCTAACTGGGTATTAATAAGCTAAATCTGAGGGAACGGAACTCGTTGGTGGTACAAGCCCATGGAGACACAGTCGGATCTCTGTGTTTGGAAGAGCTGAGTAGGTTATTATCAGTTAACAAGTTCAATACATTTAATTCACACCCCATGGCCATATAACTTTAGTCAAAGTTACGTTTCCTCCCTTTTGATTAGGCTATTCTTTCAAGTCACTGTATAGTTTTTACTTTAAACTGGGTGCTTCGAGCCCTGAATGCTAATTGGCTGACAGCCGTGGTATATCAGACCGTATACCATGGGTATGACAAAACATTTATTTTTACCACTCTAATTACGTTGGTAACCAGTTTATAATAGCAATAAGGCAATTCGGGGGTTTGTGACATATGGCCAATATACCACCACTAAGAGCTGTTTCCAGTTACTCTGCTTTGCGTCGTGCATAAGATCAGCCCTTAGCCGTGGTATATAGGCTATATACCACACCCCCTCGGGCCTTATTGCTTAATTATACTGCCATCAACAAATCAGACATTAGGCAACTTTAAACCCTAGGACGGGAGTAATCAGGACCCCGTTTCTGTTAATGAGAGGAAACATGCAGAGGGATACACACACAGCCTAATCAGTAGAAGCTGTCGGACAATACTGGTTTAATGTTCAACCGATGGATGGACTCTGAACGCAAAGAAGGGAAAATGCAAGTCAATTAGAATCCCTTATGACAAAAACGATTTCATTTCACATGTGATCACATTTGATAACATGAAACTGCACATCTGAAAACTTTATCTCATGTGAAATAAATGTGGGATGCAACGTTTCAACCATGAAACTACCCGTGACAACATTTTGAAAGTTTTTCACATGTAAAACGGCAATTGTACATCAGAGAGAGAGATTTTTACGTGTGAAAAAGTCACGTGAGGCGAAACATATTGTTCTCCTCACATGTGAAAAGGTGAACGCTGTACATGTGAACATATGCTTTCACATGTGAACAACTGACCTCACATCTCTCTTTTGTTGACGTGAACTTTTTTAAAACAGCTATTTCACATGTTTTTTTTTGTAAGGGAAGTAATGAAATGGTATGTGGGTTTTTAAAGTAAGTTCTGCTAAAATAGTGTAAAAATATTTATTCAACAAGAGTATGATTACATTTGACATGATCACTTAATACTTACTTTTCAATATTATCCCACCTGGGGTTTGAACTCACAACCTCTGGATTTGGAGTACACTGATCTTTCTGCTGTGCCATAAAGTCTGCAGCATTATCAGAAGTCCCCCTACACATTCATTAACTATAATACATCTCTGTACTTTGCAAAAGAGTACAATCTGCACTGCCATTGTAGTTATCCGTTTTTTTTCAGTATTCTCTCATCATTGATTTAATTGACTTATTTCAGCAATTTGAGAGTTTTCTGTATAGTTGTCTAATGTTGGTGAGGCATATTATTCTGTTTTCATGTTACTCCTCGATCACTAATAAATATAATTGTTTTTGTTGAGTGTATTATACACAGCTGAACTTTACTTTGAAGTCCAAATTGTAGGAATACAGGTGAAATCAGTAAATGACAGACATGGTGGTGTCGCAGGAAGATTGGAATGCTGTGAACAAAGACATTAGGAGTTCAAACCCCAGGTGAGGACATGTTGAATAATAATGATTGTATAGATAAACATGCACATTGTAGTCATATATGTCAAATATGTAAGTTGAAAACAATGACTATTTAGTGATGTTCCCGGCAACACCTAACCACTCATTTTAGTTTTCTGCTCATCACTTGTGAAATCAAATTGTCACGTGAAAATTTGAATCCTCATGTGAAAGGTTATGTGATCACATCTGAAAATCCACATGTGAAATATTGTGTGAACTATCACGTGACGTGTTCCAAAACAAAATGGTTTCACATGATTTCACATCAAATATTACATGTGCAAAAGTGAAAATGTTCCATATGTGAAAGATTGTTTTTTCCATAAGGGATCCTCGTTCTGTGTTTGCCTTGAAACCATTCAGTCTATCTGTAGCAATTACTTCATTAAATGTCATTTGTCGTCCTAGCGTATAGGTTGCCCTAAACAGCCACAACAGTTGTTTAGTCCCAGTCATCATTTTAACAAGACCTAATGAATGTGATGGGACAGGACAGCCGTCTGGCTATGCAATGAGTTGACAATCCCTTGAAGTCACTAAATTAGGTTAACACATTGCACAGTTGCACAATGAAATCACTGAAACACTTCAGGAGGATTTTTTTGGGGGGCTATTTCTTTATAAATGTGTAGATTCTAAAGCTTACAACATCATGAAGTTTAAAACATAGGCCTATACCATACCACCCACTACAGACTGAATATGTAGGCTATTGTGCGTTTATTGATGTTATGTTTAGAAATAATGTTTTTGATCACTTTTGAAAAAACAGGGGTCAAGGGATTTTATTTTGATCAGACAGAACTGAATTTGTGACACATATCATTTGGAAAGTATTCAGACCCCTTGACTTTTCCACATTTTGTTACGTTACAGCCTTGTTATAAAATGGATTACAAATTATTTTTGCTTTGTCATTAGGGGGTATTATGTGTAGATTGATGAGGGGGACATTTTTTTTCTCATCAATTTTAGAATAAGGCTGTAATGTAACAAAATGTGGGAAAAGTCAAGGGGTCTGAAAACTTTTTCAAAAATGCACTGTGTCACGTATTTTTTGTATTATCTTTTAGTGTGTGATCACTGTTAGCTTGACTCACTGCAGCTACTACAACGTTACTCGGCTTCTGCCAGAGGCCTTCCTCCTCTAGACTATGCGGTTGCTATAGCATTCTCAAGCACCATTCTACTAAATCCCCACCCCCACAAACCTGCTCTGTGCACTTGTCATAAATTAGCCTCAAGTGAAACAGCTCAAATGATATTTGGAGCAACTGGATTAGGCTGGACATGGCAGGGGCACTTTGGTGAATCATACCTCACAGACACACACTCTTCAACTTCATATTGTGTGAGTGACCCTGAACCTACTCTATCTGTATACAGTTGATACACCTGGCGTGTCCATTTCTGGTTTTGTTTTTCTTACATAATCCCAGCGATGGGTTTGCTGTTATGTGGTCACATTTGGCACCAGTGGCAGATTGGCAACAGACAAAATCTGTATGCAGCAGAAGAAACATGTCTCGCATGCAGAGCCTACGCCTCGCCCCTATATTCCAGTTTGAAGTGCAAACATATGTGACGACCAGGCTACTGAGAAGAGCTCTGATTTGTTGACTAATTGAGAATGGCCCTTCAAAATGGCCCCTAAAGCGAACCACCACTGTAGACAGGCACCTCCAGGTTTAGCAGTGAACAAGTGGAAATTTTTATAATTCAACCCCCTTTTCTATGAGCCCCATCTTTGCCAAATTGAATGCCGATTGAAAATAATTTTACAGCTCTTGACTTGTGCGATTCATTGGCTCTCTGGATTTGTTTATCACTGTCACATTGCCACTAGAATGCCAATAAATGCAGTTAAAGCTGAAGTAAATGCTTCACATGATTACTACGCATGGTTGCATGGTCATTTTGTGGAGAATGTGTACAGGGTGAAGGAATAATGACTATATTGAAATATTTTCAAAAATGGCGTGTTTTTTACTTTTGGAGCTTTTCAGGACAGCCTGTTAATGTTGTGATTCTTTTTTTGGAAGGTTTTGAATTGACAAATCTTTTTTTATTTACTTATTTACTTATTATTTACTTATTTATTTATTTTTTATTTTTATTTACCTTATGCATTGACATGGATGTAACAAAAAAAAAAGCATTGATAATATACTCAAGCTTGGTAAATAGTCGGTAGATGTAAAAGCATCACAACATCCAAGTGTATTGATTGCTTTTGTGCTCAGGGAAGTAAAGCACCAGGCAAAGAATCATTGAGTTTGTCTTTTTTCATACCTTTATAGAAGTTCATACCTTAGGAGACATTGATACATGTTTTCAAATACTAAAGCCTACTGAACATACCCCCCCTTACCAGCTCTCCTTACCCTTGCCCCCCACCCCACCCAAGTCAACCCCCCACCCTATTCACCTCCCACCCCAGCTATTCCCCCGCACTCCACCACAGGACCAGGACCAATCGCACGCTGCGATTTGGCAGAAAATCAATAAAAGGGAAAATCTGTTCTAATCATCGGTACATTTACCATCACAATCAACAATCAAAGCCAAGACCCTGGCGCTTTATTTGTAGGCCTGAGCCGCCCAATTTACCCACTGTGAGACGCAGGCTAAATTAGAACCTTTGGTTCCTGTTAGCTGCTCCTAATGGCCCTGATTTGTGAACTGCTAAATGAGGTTATGTAAATGGCTCCTGAGTGTAGTGGAGTCTAGGCAGCAGAGGAGGAGCAGAGCAGGGGCTCCCAGGTGACAGGTGCAGTCGTCCCAATGTGGGGGCAGGGTAGAGAGAGGGAGGGAGGAGGGGGGAGATGTAAGGGGGGAGGGGGATGCTGGCAAGAAGCGCTGCAGGGCCACTGACTAAGTGAGAGTGAGAAATGAGGCAGTTTGACTGCACATTCCTCAAAACGTTGAGTATTGCCCTACATTTATTTGCCCCACAAAATCACCTTTGATACCTAAAATGGCAACAACAAAAAAACGATGGGTAATATTGCTACCGCAAGAAATAAAAATAAAAATATGTCTTTGACATTTGGCAATTGCTTCACCAATTAGTCACGCTACAAAGATCCATATGATGCATCCATCTACAGCATGCAGACAAACAGTCTTCCAGACTGGAGTGCTCATAGTTGTGAGGATATAATAGCAAGACAACTATCAGCATGCTTCTTCTCCCTCTCAGTGGAAGTAATGCTGCAGAGTGATTGGCGCACTCCTCCGATTCACTGCACTTCACTTCTGCTCCCTGTTTAGACCCCCCATGACCCGGGTTACTGTCACAGCTGAGATGGGAGAGAGAGGGGGCTTCTTTCTCTCTTCCCCTATCTTCTCTTTCCCTCTTCTGATTCTTCTCCCTTTGTTTAGGCAGTAGGCATAGGGACTTGTGTTTACCTACCTCCATCACAAGGTTGCAGTCAATTTTATGTCAATTCAGTCAGGATGTAAAATTAAACTCCAATTCCAATTTGACACTAAAATACAAATTCAAATTTCAATTAAAATGTTTCTCATTGGACTTCCAGTTTGCTTCCAAAATGAACTGAATTGAAATGGAATTGATTGCAACTCTTCTCGCGCCGTAGATATTTTATTAAGTAAATACTGTATATGTAATGAGAAACTTTACTCAACAAAAAGGTGAAAGAGGTAAGTCTGAGCGTCAGTCAGGCTCTTGAATGTGAAGCCGGATCTTTATTATATTAAGAGGTCCAATTGAACATGGAACAGCCTGGGCTCTGGTGTTCGTAGCTAAGCCTCTATAGTACTTCTGTTGATTGGTGACACAGTCAGTGGTGGGAAAGAACAGAACAGCACTATAACTGACTGCTTTAAAAGCCTAATGAGTATTCTCATTAATGCTCTCAACAGCGTAAAGTGGAACTTTTACGTAACTTTTTTTCATTTCACTATTTGATGTTATTAACACATGTTAAGGATGTCGTTTTCTTTCCCACTGTAATTGCTTCATTTAGTTGAAATAATGTAAAAGCTAAAGGCTATTTAAAGTTGCATTTGTTTCACCTGTCTGGTTGTTTATATATTTTTATTTATATATTTATATTTTATTTGTGTTGTCTTTTTTTAAGGCAAAAATACAATTATTGAAAGATAAAAAAAATATATATAAATATATGCATTTCATTTTTCATGAGACAAAGAGGTATCTAGGCTATTCTACCGTCAATTGTCTGCTGTACAGTTTGCGTTACAGGATCACTCTGTGAGATTTACAATGTTATACAATGTTGAAAATAGTGCATGTTTAAAAACCTCGCTGATGATCAACATATGTGGTAGGTCAGAAATACACGGCCTGGTATTAGTCTACAACTACTTACAGTTCCACATTTTACTGTGTTTCTTTTTCCTTTATTTAAACTGTTCAACTATAGTTCTACGTCAGTCCAGACACATGACATTACATGATGTTGTTTTGAATAGGGGAAGTACGACTAGCACTTCTTTTTCTTTTCCCTTTGTCACTTTTGTCTAGAAGACTGGAAAAGAAAACAGAAAAGAAATGAATTAATCAGAGAAACAATCATGGACAACGTTCTCTTTGTGCTAAGGAGTGTAGCTGAGAGTGGGAAATATCCCTGGCATCTCGAGTATAGGTGTGTGCGTTCTGAATATTGCTCCCAAACTGAAGCAGGAAAAATATCAACGCCTATCAAATCCCCATACAAAAATATAACATTTCAGAAGCCAACACTACTCTCTCCTTTCCTGTCACTCTCTCCATCTCTCTCTCTCTCCCTCCCTCATTTTCTGTCTCTTCCTTTATCCGTCACCTACTCTGTCAACATCATCTGCTAGTGGAGACTAGACAGACGGGCTAAATAAGCAGCTTTTTACTATGCTGCAGGTGGCTGATGGTAGAGCAGCAAGAGGCAGCCTCAATCCCTCTTCAGATCCCCATCTCCCCACCACCTCCACCACCTCCACCACTTCATGCCAGCCTCCTCCGTCTTCCATCCTCCCGACTCCAACACAAACTCCTTAGACCTGTGAATGCACCAATTCCTGTCCTGAATAAAGCTAAAACCATTTATCATAGAGATCAAATATGAAGTTATCCAGTTTCTAATGATTACAATAAACGTGTATTTGTTTAGCACCTTTAGCACCAGTTTGTGCAAATATTGTTTTGGATTATTTCAATGGTTATTTATTTTGTTTCACAGCACAATTGCAACATATTTGCTGAGCACAGAATCATATTTAGAATCAAATACAGTACCAGTCAAAAGTTTGGTCACACCTACTAATTCAAGGGTTTTTCTTTATTTGTACTATTTTCAACATTGTATAATAATAGTGAAGACATCAAAACTATTAAATGACACATATGGAATCATCTAGTAACCAAAAAAGTGTTAAACAAATCAAAATATATTTTATATTTGAGATTCTTCCAAGTAGCCACCCATTGCCTTGATGACAGCTTTGCACACTCTTGGTATTCTCTCAACCAGCTTCATGAGGTAGTTACCTGGAATGCATTTCAATTAACAGGTGTGCCTTGTTAAAGGTGAATTTGTGGAATTTCTTTCCTTCTTAATGCGTTTGAGTCAATCAGTTGTGCTGTGACGAGGTAGGGTTGGTATACAGAAGACAGCCCTATTTGGTAAAAGACCAAGTCCATATTATGCCAAGAACAGCTCAAATAAGCAAAGAGAAACGACAGTCCATCATTACTTTAAGACATGAAGGTCAGTCAATCCGGAACATTTCACGAACTTTTAAAGTTTCTTCAAGTGCAGTCACAAAAATCATCAAGCGCTATGAGGAAACTGGCTCTCATGAGGACCGCCACAGAAAAGGAAGACCCAGAGATACCTCTGCTGCAGAGGATAACTTAGAGTGACAAGCCTCAGAAATTGTAGCCCAAATGAATGCTTCACAGAGTTCAAGTAACAGACACATCTCAACATCAACTGTTCAGAGGAGACTGCGTGAATCAGGCCTTCATGGTCGAATTGCTGCAAAGAAACCACTACTAAAGGACACCAATAATAAGAAGAGACTTGCTTGGGCCAAGATACACGAGCAATGGACATTAGAATGGTGGAAATCTGTCCTTTGGTCTAGTGAGTTCAAATTTGAGATTTTTGGACCCAACTTTAAGACATGAAGGTAAGAAAATCCGGAACATTTCAAGAACTTTACTGTCTGTTGTGTCTGCTGTGTCTTTGTGAGACGCAGAGTATGTGAATGGATAATCTCCGCATGTGTGGTTCCCACCGTGAAACATGGAGGAGATGAGATGTTGTGGTGCTGCTTTGCTGGTGACACTGTCTGTAATTTATTTAGAATTCAAGGCACAATTAACCAGCATGGCTACCACAGCATTCTGAAGCGATACGCCATCCCATCTGGTTTGCGCTTAATGGGACTGTCATTTGTTTTCAACAAGACAATTACCCAAAACACCTCCAGGTTGTGTAAGGGCTATTTGACCAAGAAGGAGAGTGATGGAGTGCTGCATCTGGTGACCTGGCCTCCACAATCACCCGACCTCAACCCAATTGAGATGGTTTGGGATGAGTTGGACCACAGAGTGAAGGAAAAGCAGCCAACAAGTGCTCAGCATATGTGGGAACTCCTTCAAGACTGTTGGAAAAGCATTCCAGGTGAAGCTGGTTGAGAGAATGCCAAGAGAGTGCCAAGCTGTCATCAAGGCAAAGGGTGGCTACTTTGAAGAATCTAAAATGTAAAATATATTTTGATTTGTTTAACACTTTTGTGGTTACTACATGATTCCATATGTGTTATTTCATAGTTTTGATGTCTTCACTATTATTCTACAATGTAGAACATTTTCAAAATAAAGAAAAAACCTTGAATGAGTAAGTGTGTCCAAACTTCTGACTGGTACTGTATATATTTGTTGAAATATATTTTAAGTAATTTCTGTAAAAGTCAATTGTCAGTCAATCATACACAGTCCGTCAGAAAAATGAAATGAGCAGCTAGCTCCTCTCAGTGTGGGAACATACAACCACAGCATGTCAAAAGATGTCAAGTAACCACGGCTCAGCATGTCAAAAGATGTCAAGTGTTACAGTTCCCTTCCTGCTGCAAGGAGAGAGAGAAAAAAACCTAGAAATGAATTAAAGTGAAAGGCTTGTCTCTAAACCCCTTCCTAAAATGATTAACCCGTCCACCAGGACATTATGAGGTTCAGCTCTGAGTGCTCATGCTTTCTTATTGCTGTTAATTGTTCTTTTTCTGTTGTTGCCTCTCTTCATCAGTCTCCCCCCTCATTATATGAAAAGAGGGGAAAATGTCGACCTGAATAGAGGAAGGAGATTTTCCCACAGTCACTTAACAGAGAAATTCACCATTGTAGACCAGGCAGGTTCCCATCCCTTGTCTGACACACACACACACACACACACCTCCAGCACAGTTTGATAGACAGTGTTTTTATAATTGAGTGACCAGTGAAATTGAAAAAACTGAGAATAATATAGTTTTGGTAACAGGGTGAGTATCCCAAGTCATTCACTTTCTGTCAAACTGATGGACCATTCACTCAGGTAACACTTCAGTGTTTAATTGGTATTTTATCATACAAACTATGTCCCAAATGGCACTATAGGGTGCACTACATTTAAGCAGGGCCCATAAGTCTCTGGTCAAACGTAGTGCACTAAATAGGGAATAAGGTGGCATTTGTAATTGCCTGGGAATAATTCAATTCACAATTACGAACCATTTCAATAAAAAATATATGTATATAATATCTTCAGATTGGAGATTAATAAACCAAATGAATCAGTTTTGGAAATTGTCAAAGCAAAACTGTGTACATCAAATGTTTTGTGATTCAATTTTTTAAAAACTATTGAGCTCAGGTGCATCCTCTTTCCGTTGATCATCCTTGAGCTGTTTCTACAACTTGATTGGAGTCCACCTGTGGTAAAGTCAAAGAAAAGACATGTCTATATAAGGTCCCACAGTTGACAGTCCATTGTCAGAGAAAAAACCAAGCCATGAGGTTGAAGGAATTGTCTGTAGAGCTCGAGACAGGATTGTGGAGAAGGGTAAAAAAAATGCCATTTGTAATTGCCTGGGAATAATGCAATTCACAAACACAACTCATTTCAATAAAAAAGTACTGCAGTATGTCTCTATAATATACCATCTTCAGATTGGAGATTAATAAACCAAATTAACCAGTTTGGGAAATTGTCAAGGCAAAACTGTGTACATCAAATATTTTGTGATTCAATTAGAAAAAACTATTGTTAAAACACAAAAAAAGCTGCATAAACCAATAAAATGTGAAATTAGGAGGCTATTATTTGATTGCCAGGTCCTTGCTACTAATACAGGTCCCATTTGATTGTGGTACATAAAAGTTAAATGTTAATGGTTTAGTCAAATATTTAGGACTTTAGTTTTGAGTACCGATTCATATATGATGCAAGTTAAATAATTGTTCTGAAGTGCTACTACTGGTTCTGGAGTGTTTGACTAACCAGGTCGTTGGTTCACTTTGTTGTTAGCAGTATCTGCCCCCTAGCTCATTTGTCCATTGTATATTATTCATATATACTTGTGTTCCCTCATGTACTTCCTGTATTGTTTTGTTGTTAATAAAAAAATAAAAAAATAAAACAAATTAGCAGTATCTGACTTTTCACCTTGAGTAGTCCTACCTTCTGATATTCCAAAAGGCTGATTATATTCAATTAGTTATATTTTCGCTACAATGATAGTGGAGGTATATATGGATTTTATATGCGCATAACATTTCTTTTTTTCTCAGTTTGTTTATACTAAGGCCAACTTGTTGAACGTTTTATGCACCATCCATTTATTGCTTTGCAGGGCTACGTAATGAAACTTCCGGTATTGGAGGGACCGTTTCTAACCAATCGCTGAGCACTGTGCTTGAGACGCGGAAATGCAATGGCGGACAGGATGAAGTTGAATGACGAAAACGGTGTGGGCGATAAACAAAGGGAAAATGTTGCCATAACGTCTTCTTGCAAGGAAATATCAAGCTACAGAGACAGTATGTTCATTCTTTTGAATCTGCTCACAGACTTTGGGAGTGAGGTTGGTATAATAATGCTTTTTACACAATCTAATTCAGCTACAATTGCTTCGATCACTGCGAGAGATGCCCACGAGATGTGCAGCATGTCTGTTCTTATCAAATAGGAATTTGTCAAATATCCTTTGTCGCATGCAATCGCACGCTAAATGGTACAATGTTGTAAGAATATTTTGTGTTGCAGCACAGTAGGCTACTACTACTAGCTTGCTGTTGCAGTGATTACAGATAGACTCCTCCTTTATCTAGCAGGCTGAATACGACAAAGTAGCAATCAAAAAAATCTTACTGACAACTGCCACGTGGAGCAAAGTAACAAATAACAGCCCTCGTTTGTATTAACAACCTTTGCTTGTTTTTTCCCCCAGGTTCTTATAGCCCTGGAAATAGTTGTGTAGACTTAGTATATCTAAAATGGAGGCTTAACTACTCTTAGTCCAGGTTCTGACCAAGTTTCAATTATTTATTTTCTAACTATTTTTCATTTCAAGCTGAAATTGGGTGAAGCTGCACTGAAAATCAGCGCCAGTTTAGAAGCAGTGGATGTGGCATCTCTTCAACCTACTCGTCATGTGTTCACCTGTCTTCAGCGACACATCTCCAAACTACAGGTAGACTACACTACAGTCTCACAACAATGTGCTGGCAGGTGCACAGTGGTGTCATGTCTGAAGTGTCGGAAATTAAGGATGGATATGCAACACGACTTTCAGTATTTATTACATTTTTCATTCATTTATTACACTTTTCATTTCGTTCATTACTCTAGAGCAAGCATTCCCAAACTGGGGTATGCCAAATAAAATGTGATTCACATTTAAAAAAAAAAAATATTTATTTAAAAAATAAATTCTTCACATTTTCAAATAGTCCATTTATATTTTCCAACGGGGCTATGCATTTGGGAGTTTTTTTTCTCACCTGAGTAGCCTCGTTTCACTGCCAAAAATAAAATTAAAGCATCTAGTGTTCAGCGAAATAACAACACAATGTCAAATACAGGTAGCCTAGTCAAATAATTAACATCCGATCACATTAACCGTTACTCTCTCGCGGGAATTCCACTAACGATCGCGTGTAACCAAACGTAGCTGCTGCTCATTCCGTTTGCTAGAAAATGGATAAATGGTTTAAAAAAAGTAAGGCACACGTCCATAGACGCATACCAGTTCTACTGGTAGTACTGCTACTACCAGCAGTACTACACCTGCACCTGTCGACGACACAAGTTTTTCTGCTTCCATGAGCACATCCAATGCTAGCATCAGTAATTCTACATGTGTTGTTAGCCCAGCTAGCATGGACACTGACAGTTGTGAATCTGATACAGCTGAAGAGCTACTGCCCCCTTACCCGGGAAGCACCGAACAACAGACAGGGACGTTGGACCATCGAAGAGGCGCAAATATGATGAGAATTTGGGGTTCACTTATATTGGGAGTAGTGCCTTTCTTCAGCCACAGTGTGTTATATGTGGAAAAGTACTCTCTCACAACTCGATGAAACCTTCACTCTTGCGTAGACATTTAGAAACAAAACATGCCAATTTCAAAAATAAGCCACAAGTTTTTTGAGCGAGAATTAAGATGACTTTCGAGTAGTAAGACATGTATAAATGCCACAGATACCATTTAATAAGAAGGGGCTAGAAGCGTCTTATATGTTGAGCTACCGAGTGGCTAGGACAGGCAAGCCCCATACTATTGTGGAGGACTTAATTTTTCCAGCTGCCGCAGATATGGCTGGGACAATGCTGGGGATAAAGGCCCAAAAAACTATACAGACAATGCCTTCATCAAACAACACTGTTTCACGACGCATCAGTGACATGGCAGGAGATGTTTCGAAACAGTTACTGCTTTGTATACAAGCCATTGAGTTCTATGCGTTACAGCTGGATGGGTCAACAGACCTGTCAACGGGCCTGGCACAGCTCCTGGTATATGTTGTTTATGTTTATGGGGGGTCAATTAAGGAAGGCATCCTCTTCCTAAAACCACTGGAAACCAGGACAACAGGAGAGGATATTTTAAGTACTGGACAGCTTCGTGACATCAAATGGACTTTGGTCATCAAGATGTGTTGGTATCTGTACTGATGGCGCGAAAGCCATGACAGGGAGACATAGTGGAGTGGTAACGCGCGTGCAAGCAGTTGCTCCCGACACCACTTGGGGACACTGCAGCATCCACCGAGAGGCTCTTGCTGCCAAGGGAATGCCTGACAGCTTGAAATAAGTTTTGGACACTACAGTGAAAATGGTTAACTTTGTTAAAGCAAGGCCCCTGAACTGTAGTGTATTTTCTGCACTATGATGTAATATGGGCAGTGACCATGTAACGCTTTTACAACATACAGAAATGCGCTGGTTATCAAGGGGCAAAGTATTGACATGTTTTTTGGAATTGAGAGACGAGCTTAAAGTTTATTACTGACCATTTTCACTTGTCTGACCGCTTGCATGATGACGAGTTCCTCACACGACTGGCCCATCTGGGTGATGTTTTTTCTCGCCTGAATGATCTGAATCTAGGATTACAGGGACTCTCCACAACTATATTCAATGTGCTGGACAAAATGGAGGCTATGATTAAGAAGTTGGAACTCTTCTGTCTGCATTAACAAGGACAACACACAGGCCTTTCCATTGTATGATTATTAAATTTTTTTGTGTGCAAATTAACTCAGGCTTATGGACAATGTCAAATGTGATATATCGAAGCACCTGAGTGAGTTGGGTGCGCAATTACGCAGGTACTTTCCCGAAACGGATGACACAAACAACTGGATTCGTTATCCCTTTCATGCTCTGCCTCCAGCCCACTTACCGATATCTGAACGAGAGCCTCATCGAAATTGCAGCAAGCAGTTATGTGAAAATGTAATTTAATCAGAAGCCACTGCCAGATTTCTGGATTGGGCTGCGCTCAAAGTATCCTGCCTTGGCAAATCGCTCTGTTATTAAGACACGGATGCCCTTTGCAACCACGTACCTATGTGAGAGTGGATTCTCGGCCCTCACTAGCATGAAAACTAAATACAGGTACAGATGGTGTGAGAAATGATTTAAGACTGAGACTCTCTCCAATACAACCCAACATTGCAGAGTTATGTGCATCCTTTCAAGCACACCCTTCTCATTAACCTGTGGTGAGTTATTCACAATTTTCAATGAACAAATAAGGTTTTATATGTAAGATGGTTAAATAAAGAGCAAAAATGATTTACTATATTATTATTTGTGCCCTGGTCTTATAAGAGCTCTGTCACTTCCCACGAGTCAGGTTGGGACGAACTCACACTCATTCTTATGTTTTAATAAATGTATTGTATAGTGTGTGTGTGTGTGGCAGACTTACAATGATGGTAAAAAACAACATTTGAGAGTGTGCTGACCCTGGTGCTAGCTGGTAAGCAGCTGGTGGTTGAATGTTTGAAGTGGTACGGGACTATAAAAAGTTTGGGAACCACTGCTCTAGAGTTCAAAAAAAAAAAATGGTTGCTTTTTAATGTATTTTGTGTTTTGTTTATTCTTTGTGTTCTATTAGTTAATGGATGTTGATAGGGACTTCACCGTCTCTCCCCGTAACCTGCTTTTAATCCTCAACAGTCCGTATCAGACAACCTGAGGGTACTGGTGGAGGCAGAAGACCAGTCCTCGTCTTCAAAGAGCAACAAGGATGAAACCACTAGCGCAGTCTCTTCTGATGAGATGACCATCGACTCACCACCCATTCTACCTGCAGCTCAGCCAACCAGGCCAGAGGTAGAGGAAGAGGGCAAGTTGCAGGTTGATGACCTCAGCATTCAGATCAGAGCCAACAAATCAGAGGTGAGTGACTGTAGCTTCTGTTTGGTCATTGGTCAACTCTGCTCAGCTGTACTGACGCTGCGGTTTATACAGTAGTATTTTCAATACTATTTCCTATTCCCAGCTAAAGCCAGTGAATACTCATAAGTAATTGCCTCCGAGTGTGCTGCACACTTTGCAATAACATAGCAGTGAATCAAATGCTTGATCAGGACCTGATGATAAGCCAGTTTAGCACAGAATAAGGGCTCCTTCTGAGTGCTGCAGTCAGGGAATGTGGGAGTGTGTGTGTGGTCGCTGACTGGTGTGGTGGTAGTAGCAGGAGGGCTCTGCGAGAGGGCCAGGCCCTTGATATATTATGAAGTGGATGCTCATTACTCTAGAGAGATTGCATGTGGATGAAGGACAAGAGGATGCCGAGGCCTATTGTATTTCATTGTGTATTTATTTTGGTAGCCAAATAAACAGTATTTTGTAGTACTTCGTCATTTTTAGAAATGGCAAAACAATTGAGATGGGGTATTCTGAATCCGAGTACATTTCACGTGCTGTTTGGAGGTGAATGCTAGTCTCGTTCCGCTTTGCTTGCCCCTGCCTTTATTACCATCATATAAACAAAAAAAATCGACTGTCGTTTGATTTCAATAGCTCTTTAACCCAGCCTGTGTCACATCTCCAACTGTCTCCTCTACTACTATAGATTGATAGGAGGATATCTGCATTTATAGAGCGAAAGCAGCTGGAGATCAATGAAAACAACGTGAGGGAGTTCTGCAACGTGATCGACTGCAATCAGGGTAAGAATCTGAGTGAGGTGTGGGGAGAGGCGTGTGTGTGAGAGAGAGTTGGTGGAGGGAGGGGGGGGGGGGTGACCGTGCACAGATTGCCAATGTTTGGAGAGGGCTGATTTCCACAGCCAGAGAGGCAAGAGGTCAGACTGAACTGTTATAATAGTGGGCCTGAAGTAGCTAACACCCTCCTCAGCTGGTCTCAAAATAAATCCAGCTTTGTCCAGGTTCTTTGAACAGAAGGGACAAGTTGTTGTTTTTCTTCAGAAATAGATGGTGTGAAAGGACAGTAATACAAATGACAATTAACAGTAATGACCATAACAGAAGTGAACATGTCACATGGACAGTTCATTTAATTTTAAACGGATGCATCAGTTAATTATCTACGAAATGCATATTTCAAATCTAAAATATATATTTTGCGCTGGTTAATATAAACTGTTTTCTTTTGCTATGATGTAGAAGACAGCTGTGCCAGAACAGATGCAGTATTCACACCCTACCCAGGCTTCAAAAGTCATGTTAAAGGTAAGAACATTCTATTTAAAGTTTAAACATAGTTTTCTTATGTTTATTGGTGGGTCGTTCAAAGAAATGAGTCCCTTTTCGCTAGTGTAACTTGATAAAAAATAAAGTTACCTAATTTTAACATTCTGTCATTTATTAATAAAAAAAACCCAGTGTATTACCATCAAGTTAAATACATTACTATAGTAATTTCCTATTAAGTGCCAATTAAAGTGACAGCGTTGCCTGTATCAGGGTTGTCAGTCATTAATCCCCATGTGACAGGGGGAATGGAAGCTTGTTGTTTGCAACAGGGAGGGGCAATTGAATGCACGTTTCACAAAGAAATATACATTGTAAACATTTCTAGCCTGTCTTTCTAAGGGTAACAGGGTCGACATGTTATGTTTGACCCACTGTTTTCCACCACGATACACCAGAAAATGGCCATGAAGAGTAGAACCGGCTCACCTGCCTTTACACTATGATTTGACAATTAGATGTTCAATGTTCCTTTAGAAAAAAGATTTAAAGGTCAACTGCCCCTTGGAACCAACTTCTCTGGCTTTAAAGGGCCTATGAGGCATTGATATGGGTCAAACATTAATTCTAGTATCAGAATTGACTACAAAGTATAAATAGGATCATTTTGGTTTATAAAGTCAGTCTCGTCCAAAACGGAGTTTGGTAAGTGACTGCGTTATGACTTACTTGATGGTTTGGATTACGGTTATGTCAACAATTCATGCCCCATTTTAGCCTATTTACGCGTGATGACACTGTGTTTTCTGGGAAAAGACTGGGCGAGTTTGCTTTGCGTGGCCCGGTGCCCCTCGACAGACGGAGGAGACCTCTCCTTAGGACAGTTTTTCCCAACCCTGGTCCTCCAGTACCCCCAAAGTACACATTTTTATTGTAACCCTGGACGCACACACCTGATACAACTTGTTAACTAATCATCAAGGTCTCAATGAGTTGAATGAGGTGTGTTTGTCAAGGGCTACAACTAAACTGTGTACTGTTGGGGGAACTGGAGGACCAGGGTTGGGAAACACTGCCTTAAGAGGACCGTTCCATTGGTCCTCTTAAGGTAGTGAGCAGACCCCGTCTACCCGAGGCACCGGGTCATGCAGAACCAACTCACCCACTGGAACCTCTTCCCTAGACAAGACGTGGTTAGTACATACCCTAACCCATACTATATATGCAGAAGTATGTGGACACCCCTTCTAGTTAGTGGATTTGGCTATTTTGGTATTTTATTAGGGTCCCCATTTAGCTGTTGGAAAAGCAGCAGCTACTCTAACTGGGGTCCACACAAAACATGACCCATAATACAGAATGACATGATACAAAACATCAATAGACAAGAACAGTTCAAAGACAGAACTACATAAATTAAATAAAAAGGCACATGTAGCCTAAATATCAATGCATACACACACACTATCTAGGTCAAATAGGGGAGATGCGTGGTGTTGCTTTATGGTTTTTTTTAAACCAGGTTCGCTGTTTATTTGAGCAATGTGAGATGGAAGGAAATTCCATGCAATTAGGGCTCTATATAATACTGTACACGTTCTGGATTTGGGGACTGAAAAGACCCCTGGTGGCATGTCTGGTGGGATAAGTGTGTGTCAGAGCTGTGTAAGTTGACTGCAAACAATTTGGGATTTAACTCATTAATGTTTCTTATAAAAAGAAGTGATGCAGTCAGTCTCTCCTCAACTCTTAGCCAAGAGAGACTGGCATGCATAGTATTTATATCAGCCCTCTGATTACAATTAAGAACAAAACGTGCTGCTCTGTTCTGGGCCAGCTGCAGCTTAAGTAGGTCTTTCTTAGCAACACTGGACAATTTGCAGCCACACCTGTTGCTGACAGGTGTATAAAATCATGCACACAGCCATGCAATCTCCATAGACAAACATTAGCAGTAGAATGGCCTTACTGAAGAGCTCAGTGACTTTCAACGTGGCACCGTCATAGGATGCCACCGTTTCAACAAGTTAGTTCATCAAATTCTTGCCCTGCTATAGCTGCCTCGGTCAACTGTAAGTGCTGTTATTGTGAACTGGAAACGTCTAGGAGCAACAACGGCTCAGCCGCGAAGTGGTAGGCCACACAAGCTCACAGAACGGGACCACCGAGTGCTGAAGAGCATTGCACGTTAAAATCGTCTGTCCTCTGTTACAACCCTTACTAATGAGTTCCAAACTGCCTCTGGAAGCAACGTCAGCACAAGAACTGTTTGTCGGGAGCTTCATGAAATGGGTTTCCATGGCTGAGCAGCCGCACACAAGTCTAAGATCATCATGCACAATGCCAAGTGTCTGCTGGAGTGGTATAAAGCTTGCCGCCATTGGACTCTGAAGCAGTGGACTCGTTCTTTGGAGTGATGAATCACGCTTCACCATCTGGCAGTCCGACGGACGACTCTGGGTTTGGCAGATGCCAGGACAATGCTACCAGCCCCAATGCATAGTGCCAAATGTAAAGTTTGGTGGAGGAGGAATAATGGTCTATGGCTGTTTTTCATGGTTCCGGCCCCTTAGTTCCAGTGAAGGGAATTCTTAACGCTACAGCATACAATGACATTCTAGATGATTCTGTGCTTCTAACTTTGTGGTAACAGTTTGGGGAAGATCCTTTCCCGTTTCAGCATGACAATGCCCCTGTGCACAAAACAAGATCCATACAGAAATAGTTTGTCGAGATCGGTGTGGACGAACTTAACTGTGTGGACGAGCCCTGACCTTAACCACATGGAACACCTTTGAGATGAATTGGAACGCAGACTGCAAGCCAGACCTAATCGCCCGACCTCACTAATGCTCTTGTGACTGAATGGAAGCAAGTCCCTGCAGCAATGTTCCAACATCTAGTGGAAAGCCTTCCCAGAAGAGTGGAGGCTGTTATAGCAGCAAAGGGGGGACCAACTCCATATTAATGCCCATGATTTTGGAATGAGGTGTTCGACAAGCAGGTGTGGCCCATGATGATGCCAATGCTTCCCACAATTGTGGCAAGGTGGCTGGATGTCCTTTGGGTGGTGGACCATTCCTGATACACACGGGAAACTGTTGAGTGTGAAAAAGCCAGCAACGTTGTAGTTCTTGACACAAACCGGTGCGCCTGGCACCTATTACCATACCCCGTTCAAAGGCACTTACATTTTTGGTCTTGCCCATTCACCCTCTGAATGGTACACACAAAGTCTCCATTGTCTCAAGGCTTAAAACTCCTTTAACTTGTCTCCTCTCTGTCATTTACACTAATTTGAAGGGGATTTAACATGTGACATCAAGTAAGGATCATAGCTTTCACCTGCATCACACCTGACCAACTGAGCTAATTGATCAGTTCAGTGATTGCCTAAATTCAACACACCTGGTCTTCCAGGTCGATTAAATCAAAAACATGTGGTGCCTGCGGCACTCCTGGACCAGGGTTACCCCTGTACCAGGCTAGCTAGCTCATAACTAAGCAAAGCTGACAACATGTTTGATGCATGTTACCAGCTTGCTTTCAGCACATTTTTTTTAAATGCGAACTGGTTAGCTGTCCTTTTTTTGTTGTGACTGAATGACAGTCAAACCCAAGAAACACGCACATCAAACCACACCCCCAAGACGACTCTTGTTTGCCTTTTATTCACAGCCGCTAGCACTCACTGTATATAGACTTTTAGTTTTCTTTTGTTCTACTATATTATTGACTGTATGTTTTTGTTTATTCCATGTGTAACTCTGTGTTGTATGTGTCGAACTGCTTTGCTTTATCTTTGCCAGGTTGCAGTTGCAAATGAGAACTTGTTCTCAACTAGCCTACCTGGTTAAATAAAGGTGGGAGAAAAAAATACAAATAATTCCTAATGAGCAATGATGAAAGACGAGGCCAAATCAGGAAGTGCAGTCGCCCTTTAACAACAAATACTTTCACCATATTAAAAGGTTAAAAAAAAATGTAAACCTTAAAATGCATCACTAATCACATTAAAAGAAATCTTCTGAAATGACTTTGTCAAAGCAACGAAAGAACTAGGGCTTTGTGAAAACTGCAGAATTTTGGGCACATTAGCTAGTCTTTATTCATATATATTGAATTTTCCATGTGCTCTATATTAAAGGCCACTACATTTTAAAATAACAGGCTTTTAAAATCCAATGTAGGTGCACGATTTCTACTTAAAATATCAAAGGGATGTAAAAGGGACTCATTCCGTGAAACAACCCTGGTATGTTTCTTTCATTTGCTTGTGACATTTAATGGGTTTCTATTGTCTGTATGCCTTGTCTGTGCAGTGACTCGTGTGGTGAACACCTATGGGCCTCAGACTCGTAGAGGTGGAGGTTTAGGAGGAGGTGCCTTGGGGGAGGCTGAGGAGCAGCAGAGGGCCATGGTGTCCAGAGACTGTGGGAATCCAGCCATAGAGGAACGCCTGCACAACATCGAGACACACCTAAAGCTCCCAACAGGTGAAGAGGTTAAACAACATGTGGTATCGGCCATATTGTGGTAGTTGCATGTCTCTCTTTACCCAAACATTTGTATTTCATTTCAATTTCTGACACTTGACTTTAAGGAATTCTGGTCTTATACTCTAATATTCCTATCAGACACGCACACCTTTCTTTTCCAGAGGGTCCAGTGCCTTTAAGTGTGTACCAGAGGCTGAAGAAGCTTGAAGATCGGATCCTGGAGTTGGAGGGACTTTCACCGGAGTACTTCCAGTCTGTGAGTTTAGTGTGGTAGAAAGATTTTAACACATCCACTTATTTATTTTTGTGTGTGTGTGTGTGGACATGTGTACGTGCGCGTTAGTATTTCTCCATATTGAGCGCGAGAGTTCTTATGCCGTGATTATCAGACGTGGGCTATTTCTTCCTCTTCAGTTCAGAATATATCATCCATGTCAGAATTTAGCCTATCAAAGTTAGCTGAGTAAGAGCGCTTGAGTTTCTGCGTGACTCTTATCACTCCCTTCTCTTGGCTTGATGTGCCGGGTTCTAAGAGCGTGCTGCTCTCCATGTCCTTTAGGTGTGTGTGTGTGTGTGTGTGTGCGCACACAGAGACCTGGGGTTTGAGAGTGTCTTTTTGAATAAACTGAGCTGATCTTTATTTTATTCCAAGTGCCACTGTTTAAGCAATTTCTGCAAATAGTTTGGAAGTACACGCTGAACAGGTTTCTGAGGGTGGAGGAGGGGAGGACTGGAGAGGTTTCCTCAGTAGCGGCCTAGCGAGTCTATAATCTCATCTTTAATACTCAACCTTTTACACTCGTACCCAGGGCCTAACATTAACACCTGCCAAATGCAGGTAGATTTTGGCATTGGTGGGTAAGATGTCTATTTCACCAGCCACGTCGGTGGGTGGTCAGGGCTCCACAGTGCACGCATTTCACTCGCATTTGTGAATTAAAATAGTCAAGTATGATCACATTTGTAGTAACATAAATGCTGCAGTAGCTGTTTTCAAAGTACACTACAAATGTATGTGGAAGCCTGCTCGTCGAACATTTGCTGCTAAAACGGTCTCCACTCTTCTGGGAAGGCTTTCCACTAGATGTTGGAACATTGCTGAGGGGACTTGCTTCCATTCAGCCCCAAGAGCATTAGTGAGGTCAGGCACTGATGTTGGGCGATTAGGCCTGGCTCGCAGTCGGCGTTCCAATTCATCCCAAAGGTGTTTCGATAGCACTACGCATTGGGGCAGGTAGCGTTTTTCCTGGCATCCGCCAAACCAGATTCGTCCATCGGACTGCCAGATGGTGAAGCGTGATTCATCACTCCAGAGAACGTGTTTCCACTGCTCCAGAGTCCAATGGCAGTGAGCTTTACACCACTCCAGCCAACGCTTGGCATTGCACATGATGATCTTAGGCTTGTGTGCGGCTGCTCAGCCATGGAAACCCATTTCATGAAACTCCTGACAAACAGTTATTGTTATAGCACGATTTCAACATGCTATGCGCTTCAGCACTCGGCGGTCCTGTTCTGTGAGCTTGTGTGGCCTACCACTTCGCCGCTGAGCCATTGTTGCTCTTAGACGTTTCCACTTTACAATAACAGCACTTACAGTTAACCGGGGCAGCTCTAGCAGGGCAGAAATTTGACAAACTGACTTTGTTGCTTTGTTTCATAGCTGGTAAATTAATCGCACAAAGTCAAAGAACTACGAATCCTATATAGCCTATACCATCTCGCGCTGCAACACTTCCTAGATTGGGGCTTTGCGCACGTGAAGAGCTGAGTGAAAGATAATTTACTTGAAACGAGTCTACTTAAGTGAGACTTTGTCATTGTGTTTCTTGGCTATTTACATTGTTTTGTTCACAAGCTAGGTTGTTTTTCAGTTTGAGTTTGAACTGCTAGGGAAGAGAAGACAACGCTGCTACTAGTCAGACTCAATCGCAAAGGCAGAAACATGACTGGCCCAGCGTTACCACGGTAACCTCCCACTCTTAAAGGGGCAGGTGAACATTGTTGTCTCATCTGTGATATTTTGGTAAAAGACTCAGGCCACAAAAGATGATATGAAGTTAAACAATATACCACATTACTAATTACTAGTAGTACATTTTTATTGTTTTAGAAACATTACAAAGCATTGCAGCATGCTCTCCTTTTTTTGTGTTTTGTTGGTGTAATTTTACAGGGGGTGGAAAAATGTTCTCTGGTTAAAAAAATAAATCTGAGTGGCTGTTAGATTTTTATTTTTTTAAATCTACCTGGCACTCTGGTTGGTGTACCAGGAAGTTCATTTTAGGCCCTGCTCGTACTCATATAGGGGTTGAAAAATTCCAGATTTGGTCACTAATAAACGCTTAAATTGGAATGCAGTGGCTGTACAGTAACATGCAGTACATGACATCAGAGCTCTGTCTCTCCACTTCACAGCTCTGTATGGGATTTGACTGACAGTCTTCTGAACTTGAGCACCACGCGTGACAAGAAGTTGCTCCCATCCCTCCCACCAATTGGGCAGCTTTTGCAGAAATGTTTGTCTGAGTGAGGGGAAAGCTCCAAATTCAGATGACTCAATGGTATTGTGAAAAATGAGACCTTGAGGATTCTAATAAATACCACTTTAATGTCATACATGCAAGCCACACTGTGTGCTTCACTTTTCCAAATCATAAAACTCTAAAACTATCATGTACAGCATCAACGTTTATGATCACTGTTTGATGTACAGTTACAGGATGACATGGCATCATACCCTGGGTTGTTCTGAACACAATGAGTCTGTTTATTTAACGTGAAGGAAATTTGCTGGGGCGCGCACACCTGAATTCACCTATGACTCATTTCTATGCGCACCAAAATGACGATCTGTTTCTCTGAATTGCCTTGTGAAAGCCTAACACTAAGATCATATTTTATCATTTAGCTAGTCATGTTGGCAATAGAGCAAGCTTTCAAATCATGACTTTACTATGTAAAGCGCTTTGAGTACCTCAGTTGGTAAAAAGCTGCTATATAAATAATAATTTATTATTCTCATCAAGTGGCTACTGGCCAGAGGTTACTTTGAGCTAATTAACCATAATGAAAAGGACCAGTGTGTGGCCTGGGCTAGTGGTTAGGGCAGCTGCTTTCAGAGAACAGTACTGTCCAATAAACTGCTGGTGATGTGGGAGGTGATAGAGGTGAGTAGCGGTCTCCTCCACTTTTCTATCAGTGGTTTAGTCATTGCCCAAGTCTTTAGATTTACAGTATTGTATGTTGCATAGCAGACTGCTGCAGTGCATTAAAATACTTTCATGGTGGGAAGGCCATGTTTTTGTACTCTCATTCCTGGCCCCTTTTAGTCTGCTAGTTCTGGAATTACTAAATAACTCTGAATTTTTCATGGCAATTCTTCATATGAGTAATGTACTTGCACTATTAACCTTCTTGCAGAATGTTTTTTTGTCACCAGAAAATTAAGGCACAGCTGGTTGTTTTTATTTTTTTATTCTGAAAGCTATTAGATTGGTGCCATTTCCAGAAATAGAATGTATTTTCTGAGGTCTGTGCATTGACGTAAAAAGAACAAGTAGCTCTCGGGGCTAATTTTAAAGCTACAGTATGTACGTTTTTGGATGACCTGACCTAATCCACATAGAAATGGGAGTTATAGATCTGTCAGTCACATTAAAAGCAAGTCTAAGAAGCGATATGTTCTATATTTGTTATTTCTATGCTTTCCGTTTTTGTCTTTTTACTTTCGTTTTTGTACACCAGCTTCAAACAGTTGAAAATAGAATATTTTTGGTTATGGAAAATATATTTCAGTGGTTTTAGATGGTACAATGATTCTCTACACTATACTTGCTTGTTTTGTCACATAAACTGAAATTATGCAAACTATTAGAATTTTAGCAACCAGGAAATGGCGTAGCGATTTCTGCATAGTGCATCTTGAATGGACGGGAAATATTTGTTCAGTCCGTCTGACCCTGTGCATGGCAGGAATGTTGCCGGTGGCTAACCTCTAACTGGTCTAGTTCTCTCAAACTTACTTAACCTCTTTTTTTTGTCTCTGCGCTCTCTGAGTTACCTAAACATTCTAACCTCTCATCTCCTGTGTTCTTTCAGAGTTACCTACACAAGCGACCAAAGACATCAATGTCTCAGGTGAGATGTGTTATCATACCTTTTCACTTGTCTCATACCTTTCCTCCTTCCATTACATTCAAGTTCAAAGCAGTGTTTCTCAACCTCCGGTCCGTGGACAACTACCAGTTTAAAGTGACACTGATTTTAGTGTGCACGTATGTGCTTATACTTGTATGCCTCTGGAGAGTTAGATCTGTGTGCAGCGGGTTTGACTGTGATCGTTCTTCTCTCCCATGTTGGCAGGCCTGCAGTCTGTCGGAGCTGGATGTGAAGATCAGTGCTGTCAAAGCGGCCTTGCTGAAGAGGATGGGGGAGTTTGGGCCGGTAGAGTACGACACCGAGTGTCCACTCTGACCCCCAACCTTTTGACCTACGACCTTCACACATACCCACCATTATGGGGAACCGACTAGAGGAAGAGATTAGAGACATTACCGTTGAGGTGTAGATATCCACCCTTACACACCGCTGAATGCTGCTTCAGTTTTATTGAGTAAAATGTTTCGAACTGAAGGTCTTCGTCAAGTTATAAGGTCCTGACATAGGCCCTCTAGTAATTTAATAGGATCTCTATGTCGTAAAACCCTCAAAGTTCTAGAATTATTACCCTAAAACTGGCTGGCTAGCTAGCTGACCAACATTGCAGAAAAGTTCTTTGAATTCATATTTTATGAATCACAGCTTTGAGTAACCATGGTTGTCAAACTCCCTGACCAAGATGGCGGACCTTTATCCCATCATAAGAAGGTTCATGTCCATTCTGGTATTCTAATTCCTAATTCTATGGGTCCTGACCTGAAGGTCTTGGTTTTCAACCTTCGGGTTGAAACGTTGCACTCCATAAAACTACTGGAGAATTCAAGTGTGTGGGTATCTATCTTTCTAGCATGATGTGGCTCTGCGGCTCTGTGTTTTTCGGGATCTTTAGTCTGCCTCACTCAAAGATCCGGAGCTTCCCGAAGCTTCTGCGCATGTATATATTCTCTACTTTACTCACAGAGAACAGGCTACTCAGGTGAATGGTGCTCGTTTAATAAAGTTAGATCAAAGCTGAAACAGTGTCGGCAAGATCACATAATGATAATATTCGACATAAGTTTAATATAATAGCGTAGTATAACGTTACTGTAAGATCTAAATGCATATCCCCATTTTTGTCTTGCTTTATACAGTGTTGTTTTGAATGATGTACAGTGAATTCATTTTAGAGCAGATGGTGTTAACAAACTGTAGCATAGCCTACCTGTGTATTTTGCCCAGTGGCGCATGCTCTTGCGTTTTGGCCACATTGGAGAGAAATGCGTTGGTGTTTTTAGTTTTTTTAGAAACATTATACGTTGCTATTATCTTATTTTCTGTTAAGGAGAATACTATGCTCATTGATCTAACTTGATTCAGCGTTGACACTTCCTCCTTTTGCTGTTGTGTTGCAAAGTTTTAATATTGATGTTTTTGTAAATAAATTCTCTTTTTCATTTGGCAAACCTGTTGAAGTAGACTTTGACTCATGGTTCTAATCACACACTCACTACATGAACTGTGACACACACACACATTGTACATGAACAGTGTTAGTCATACACACAGCTAATCAGATCGCAATTAATTCCTTTTCTAAATTGTACACAACTGAAGAGGTTTAAATTTAACTACGTGAGGTAATTCATATTAAAGGGTGACAGTGGGAAATCAGCAAATCCAGGAAATGACATGGCAGGGGGCCACTGAAGCCTGCATGCTCTGTTAAGTGAACTTTTCAACAGTACATTTAAAGTACAGTAGTTTGCAGTTAGGAATTGAGTAGAGCTATTTGTGTGTCCGTCGATATACACTGCTCAAAAAAATAAAGGGAACACTTAAACAACACAATGTAACTCCAAGTCAATCACACTTCTGTGAAATCAAACTATCCACTTAGGAAGCAACACTGATTGACAATAAATTTCACATGCTGTTGTGCAAATGGAATAGACAACAGGTGGAATTTATAGGCAATTAGCAAGACACCCCCAATAAAGGAGTGGTTCTGCAGGTGGGGACCACAGACCACTTCTCAGTTCCTATGCTTTCTGGCTGATGTTTTGGTCACTTTTGAATGCTGGCGGTGCTTTCACTCTAGTGGTAGCATGAGACGGAGTCTACAACCCACACAAGTGGCTCAGGTAGTGCAGCTCATCCAGGATGGCACATCAATGCGAGCTGTGGCAAGAAGGTTTGCTGTGTCTGTCAGTGTAGTGTCCAGAGCATGGAGGCGCTACCAGGAGACAGGCCAGTACATCAGGAGACGTGGAGGAGGCCGTAGGAGGGCAACAACCCAGCAGCAGGACCGCTACCTCCGCCTTTGTGCAAGGAGGAGCAGGAGAAGCACTGCCAGAGCCCTGCAAAATGACCTCCAGCAGGCCACAAATGTGCATGTGTCTGCTCAAACGGTCAGAAACAGACTCCATGAGGGTGGTATGAGGGCCCGACGTCCACAGGTGGGGGTTGTGCTTACAGCCCAACACCGTGCAGGACGTTTGGCATTTGCCAGAGAACACCAAGATTGGCAAATTCGCCACTGGCGCCCTGTGCTCTTCACAGATGAAAGCAGGTTCACACTGAGCACGTGACAGACGTGACAGAGTCTGGAGACGCCGTGGAGAACGTTCTGCTGCCTGCAACATCCTCCAGCATGACCGGTTTAGCGGTGGGTCAGTCATGGTGTGGGGTGGCATTTCTTTGGGGGGCCGCACAGCCCTCCATGTGCTCGCCAGAGGTAGCCTGACTGCCATTAGGTACCGAGATGAGATCCTCAGACCCCTTGTGAGACCATATGCTGGTGCGGTTGGCCCTGGGTTCCTCCTAATGCAAGACAATGCTAGACCTCATGTGGCTGGAGTGTGTCAGCAGTTCCTGCAAGAGGAAGGCATTGATGCTATGGACTGGCCCGCCCGTTCCCCAGACCTGAATCCAATTGAGCACATCTGGGACATCATGTCTCGCTCCATCCACCAACGCCACGTTGCACCACAGACTGTCCAGGAGTTGGCGGATGCTTTAGTCCAGGTCTGGGAGGAGATCCCTCAGGAGACCATCCGCCACCTCATCAGGAGCATGCCCAGGCGTTGTAGGGAGGTCATACAGGCACGTGGAGGCCACACACACTACTGAGCCTCATTTTGACTTGTTTTAAGGACATTACATCAAAGTTGGATCAGCCTGTAGTGTGGTTTTCCACTTTAATTTTGAGTGTGACTCCAAATCCAGACCTCCATGGGTTGATAAATTGGATTTCCATTGATTATTTTTGTGTGATTTTGTTGTCAGCACATTCAACTATGTAAAGAAAAAAGTATTTAATAAGATTATTTCTTTCATTCAGATCTAGGATGTGTTGTTTAAGTGTTCCCTTTATTTTTTGAGCAGTATATATATATTAAACTCAGCAAAAAAGAAACGTCCCTTTTTCAGGACCCTGTCTTTCAAGGATAATTCGTAAAACCCAAATAACTTCACAGGACTTCATTGTAAAGGGTTTAAACACTGTTTCCCATGCTTGTTCAATGAACCATAAACAATTAATGAACATTTACCTGTGGAACGGTCGTTAAGACGCTAACAGCTTACAGACGGTAGGCAATTAAGGTCACAGTTATGAAAACTTAGGACACTAAAGAGGCCTTTCTACTGACTCTGAAAAATACCAAAAGAAAGGTGCCCAGGGTCCCTGCTCATCTGCATGAATGTGCCTTAGGCATGCTGCAAGGAGGCGTGAGGACTGCAGATGTGGCCAGGGCAATAAATTGCAATGTCTGTACTGTGAGACGCCTAAGACAGCACTACAGGGAGACAGGACGGACAGCTGATCATCCTCGCAGTGGCAGACCACGTGTAACAACACCTGCACAGGATCGGTACATTCGAACATCACACCTGCGGGACCGGTACAGGATGGCAACAACAATTGCCCGAGTTACACCAGGAACGCACAATCCCTCCATCAGTGCTCAGACTGTCCGCAATAGGCCGAGAGAGGCTGGACTGAGCGCTTGTAGGCCTGTTGTAAGGCAGGTCCTCACCAGACATCATCGGCAACAACGTCGCCTATGGGCACAAACCCACCGTCGCTGGACCAGACAGGACTGGCAAAAAGTGCTCTTCACTGACGAGTGGCGGTTTTGTCTCACCAGGGGTGATGGTCGGATTTGCGTTTATCGTCGAAGGAATGAGCGTTGCATGAGGCCTGTACTCTGGAGCGGGATCGATTTGGAGGTGGAAGGTCCGTCATGGTCTGGGGTGGTGTGTCACAGCATCATCGGACTAAGCTTGTTGTCATTCCAGGCAATCTCAACGCTGTGCGTTACAGGGAAGACATCCTCCTACCTCATGTGGTACCCTTCCTGCAGGCTCATCCTGACATGACCCTCCAGCATGACAATGTCACATTGAGCACGTCTGGGACCTGTTGGATCAGAGGGTGAGGGCTAGGGCCATTCCCCCCAGAAATGTCCGGGAACTTGCAGGTGCCTTGGTGGAAGAGTGAGGTAACATCTCACAGCAAGAACTGGCAAATCTGGTGCAGTCCATGAGGAGGAGATACACTGCAGTACTTAATGCAGCTGGTGGCCACACCAGATACTGACTGTTACTTTTGATCCCCCCCCCTTTTTTCAGGGACACATTATTCCATTTCTGTTAGTCACATGTCTGTGGAACTTGTTCAGTTTATGTCTCAGTTGTTGAATCTTATGTTTATACAAATATTTACACATTAAATTTGCTGAAAATAAATGCAGTTGCTGAGTTTATGTATGTATGTGTGAACAACTGTATTACGTTGTGCATATGTGTGTGTACACAAGTCTATTGAGTTGTGTGTCTGCATGCATGTGTATGCAGGGCTGGGTCTTGCCTTCTGGGGGCCCTAAGCAATTTACTGCAATTCTGCTGATGCACAATCAAATTTTGAAATTGCACCTGCTGTGTTGATCTATTCTTTCTCTCAATAGTTGAGACCCCGACTGAGTTCCTAAACTGGGACGGGGGCCCCCTAGTGGTCGGGGGCCCTGAGCTACCGAATATGTCGCCTATGCCTGGAACTGGCCCTGAGTGTATGTGTACAAGTGTATTGAGTTTCTCAGTGAGTGTGTAATTGGGGTGTGTCAGAGTGCACATGATTCAGCTGTCTGCTATGCTGCGAGGTTGATGATCACCATGATGTCTATCATTACAACAAATGACCTGATTACTAGATCTCTGTCTGCACCGTACAATGCATAGAGCTGTGAGTCCTCACACATGCAAGCACGCACACAGCAGTTAAGAAAATTGCTCTGTGTATCAGTGCAGGCATAAATTGATGCGTGAAAGCTAGATTAATGTTCACAGCCACACGACTAGACGTTTTCAACACCTGATATAGAAATGCTATTGATTGTCATTTCATCTACAAGATGGATCTATGGTTTACAATGATTGGGTATCAAAAAGCTTTCACATTTCATTCTACATTTCTTGGAGAATTTAAATCATCTAATTGTACAGTAATCCTTCTTTTCTCACTCTTATTTGACATTTCCTCTCAAGTAAAATGGCACATCAACGTTCTATGAATTCTCCGGTGGTGTCTCGACATTGATTGATGGAGAGGTCTCTGAGCACAAAAGGAAAAGGTCCTTTTGTTTCTGTCTTGTTCAGTCACATAATATTCTTACTGTGGAAATGGGGAAACCTTTTCCTCTCAGTCCTTTTCAGGTGTTCCTCACTTGTTCTGGTCTCTCCCAGTCTTTTATTCTCTCATTCATCTAAACTTTCTGGGCACAAGGCCCACACGGCACTAAAGGAGGTACTTGAGCACTGACAATGTGAACAGGCGGTCGCTGTATTGCTGTCACAATGTGAACAGTGGGTCTCTGTATTGTTCCCCTGTGGTTCCTTTGTCTTAGATACAGAACCCTTATAAGGGTTAATGAGAAATGATTGGTCTGAGTGTAACAAATGGATTATGGATGTGGACAAAGGGATTATCAGTAGGCATGGCTCGTGTCTCAAATGGCACCCTATTCCCTATATAGGCCTTAGGACTCTGGTCAAAAGTAGTGCGCTATTATAGGAATAGGGTGCCATTTGGGACATCCCCTGTCTGTCTAGCTGGGATGGATCCACCCATGATGAAGGTATCGAACTGAGAATACAGACCAAGGAGGAGGTGATGGAGGACTACACTGCTCATTGCTAAATATCCCGTTATCTTTATTTGAATTGAACACAACACAATATTTTAGCGGCCGCCAGGTACTAGCCCGGCTCCAGAATATCTGAACTGATCCAGTTCACTTCCCTCACGTCCTGGTTATAGCCAGGTGATGACGTGGCATTCAGTAACAATGCACGGCTCAAAAACATTATTTTACTTTGTCACTACATGAGCTATAATTAGGAGCAAGAGCCACAGCAGAAATACATACATGGATTTTAATTGTACCACCATGTTTGGTTCAATAAAGAATAAAGTCAACAACATTAGTGTCAGTAAATAGCGTATTAGTCCATGGGTGGATGAGCAAAGTATGGCCTTCTAGAAGACTACAGAGACACTTCCACACCAACTCTATGCTCCCTCCCTGTCTCTGTTTGTCTGTCAATCTCTCCCTCTCCCTCTCTCTCTCACTATTTCTAGTTCTGTGATTGTCTATCTGGGAACCTTTCTGAAAGCCTGGGAGGTTTATGCTTGTCTTGTGTCAAGGTCTCCCTACATGATATCAAGGCCAGGGGGGAGTTATTCATAGCCATTCATAACTCCCCAACTCGTAATGGGCTCGGACCCTCCATAGAGAAAGGTTTTTCATGTGACTAGTCAGCTCCAGTCGTCATTCAGCCCGTGGCTCCGTGTCAAAAAAGACTGTTGCTCGTTTGTGTCCTGAACAATGAGGAACAAGGCTGAATCTCTGGCCGGGAACAAAGGGGAGAAAACAGCCTTTTCATTCTGCAGAACATTAGATTCTGACACATTTTGCCATGGCAGGTTTTTTTTCCCCTGGGGCCCTGAGTGTTGCAGGATCCGGGTCTTTAAAAGGACCACCTGTTGGTTACCAGCCTGGTCTTCTTTACGAGCTAGGAACTATTATCACATGGTGTGGAGTGCAGCACGAGGGACTTCTAAAGTTAACCCTGTTGATCAGGACCCGGCTCAAAGGAACCACGTTCCACAGCAAAGCCTGTACGGGGAAAGAAACCTACAGAACCAAATCCAATGTCATGTCCAATTCTGTCATCACTATGTGGATTCATCATTTTTTTGGGGGGGGGGGCTTTTTGTGGATCGAGGAGAAGGGGGGGGGGGGGGGTATTCATTCACAGCTGTCACTCACTCACAAACGACACATAAAGACAAAAGACCACCAAATAACCATTGTTCAAACCACTCACTTATAGACAACTCATTCTTTCTTTTAAGTGCAGAAAGGTTTATATGCATGCAGTGGGCAAAAAAAACGATAACTTTATTATTATATTTTACTTTCCAAAACGTGTTAACCATAATTGATGCTCCAACAGTTCAGTCGATTATTTTCACAGCATTAAGGCTGCCTAGAGAGTTTAATGGGAATTTTTCTTGATGGAAATTGACCCATTTTCATTCCCAAATCCATTATCAGAGCAAGGACATAACCTCCTATGATGTTTATGACTGCTGTGAGTGTGTTCATGCCTCTCACCTGCCTCACAATCTAATAGTCTGCACGAGCACTGAAGATTGATTTGAACAAACTAAAATTCAAAGCAGATCGCGTGGCATGATTGCCATTCAGATGACCTGTGTTAAATACATCTGATGCTGCTATAGATGCTGTACCAAATACCTATACATACAGCATCGTCACTTTGTATGTGAATGTGTGTACAGTATGTTGTACATCTTTTGTTTTAAATCACACATGCTGAGAGGAGCTTTCACCTCTGACCTCACTGGACCCACTGTGGAGCAGAGAGAGAGAGAGAGAGAGAGAGAGAGAGAGAGCCAGTCATCCAGCTGCTCTTTGTGGTCCTGTCTGCCTGCTGCTGCAGCCCCCAGTCAACATGTGCCTGTGATATTGCCAGGATGGATCAGCGGGAACCGAATTCAGGCAATTACAATCAAGTCAGGGCATAGTTAGTGCATGGGCCCAGCACCTGAGCTGGATGCTGATGAGAGACTTAGCCTCGACCAACCCCCTCCCCAATTCATTGTACCAGACACAGCCTAGTGCAGGGGTGGGCAATCATTTTGGCTCGAGGGCCACAGTGGGAATTCAAAATTCAGCAGAGGGCCGTCCAGATTTTTTTCCAGGTCAATTTGTTAATTAAAAGCAATTTGCAGGTCAGAAAAAGGGCAGTTATTTGAAAACGTGTAGGTCCGTTATAATTTCTACATACTTTCTATCTCGTTTTAGATGTTCCAGAGTGGCCTGGAGTGTTTTTAACACCCCCCCCCCCCCCCCCCCCCCCCGTGCCTCACCCCCCCAACCTCCAACACCCAACCTCCCAACCCTCGTTTAACAGCAACCGTTCCCCTCACCTCATTCACTCCCCTCCGTAATACTATCTATCACCTGTCTCTGTTCATTCTATACTGCACTATATGGTGGTCATCTACATTTACAATTCATTCTTCACACTGTAATACGTCAAGTCACACTTTCCATAACATCTGCACGTGCTGGACATTGACTGAATTGCTCATGGTACAGCACATATCTGTGGTAAGAGAGGGGAGAGAGTGGAAAAGCAGGTTGGTCAGAGAGTCCTCTACCTGGCTGTCATGCAAGAATATGGAGTCACAAGATGTCACAGCTCTCCAATCATTCTTTTCCTACAAGATGCTCTCAACCCTTTGGAAAGGTAAGGACAGCCAGCCGGCTAGTCACCCTCACTCAGGTGGGCAGGCAGCACACTTTGCTGAAGGGTCATTGTGAATCTACAGATCAGGTTACCCACTACTAGCTACACTACTCCCACCCCTGGCTATTCTTATGGAGTCCCTATAAATCTCCCCCCCCCCCCCCCCCCCCCCCCCCCACTCTCCATCTCTAATCTTTCAGCCTCATCTTTCATCTGTTGTTTTGAAGTGCACTGACTGTCTGTTTTGGGAGATTGCTAGCCTTCACCCCCATTCCATTGAACCCTCAGAGCCTGTGGCAGCAACATATATTTTAAGTCCTCCTGTGTGTTTGTGGTAGTTTGGTGGGGTGCTGAAGTTGAACACATCTCCGTGGGGTGCTGGACTTGAGCACATCTCTGTAGCCAAACATTTCTGTTTAGATTACACCAGTGTTGTTTCTGGTAGTTGCTAGTTTGGCCGGGCATAAGGGTGAATTTGAACGGCAATTCGCTCTCCCGATTCTTGCCATAATGATTGTTTTTTGACTATGGTTTATTTTCCTGAGGCTATAGATGCCAGGCCGCAGCCAGCCAAGGGAGTCAAATGATTGATGCTTAAAGATTCCTTCTGTTTGTGATAAGTGGTAGTTGGTGGTATTTTGTTGGGCGTATGGGTGAAGCTGATGACCCATATCTTTTCCCCAATTTTTGCCATAATGGTTGTTTTTTAACTCTGGTTTATATATATATATTTTTTTTTCTCTCTCTCTCTGTGGATGGATACCGACCGCCAGCCCAGACAACCAGGGTTTTCTCTGTAAAATTATTCCATTTTGGTTGAAGAAAAAGAAATTGGATTGTGTTGATCCTGTTCTGTTCCTGGGAGGGCGGCAGCAGCATTATCCTCGGCTGACACCGCTGTCCAAGAGGCAATCACAGTGGCCTCGCTCTCTTCGCCTCGACTCGCCTCACTGCGACAAAAACACTCCATCTGCTAGGAGAAGGAGGAAATCACACCACAATGAGGTCTCACTCTCTGAGACTGCTGCTATGGCGGTATGGCTGGGCTGGGCTGACAGCTGGGCCCTTAGAGAGGGATGTATACTGACGGGCCACTACCTACACAATGTTCACACACACCATACCATACCCCAGAACACACACCAGCAGCCATATGTACTACACTAGTGCTGTGCACCTGTTCACGTACAAAGAGTATTTTAACTATTCGTTTCACAGTTCCTCAGTTTAACAAATAGACTAGAAATCACAATATGTACACATTATGGAAAATATTGTGGAGACTGTTTTTTTTTTCTCTATAAAGAATTGACAGTTAATATACGGTCTCCTTGGTTATGGAATGAGAAGATGTGGCTGCCCCACCGTGGCACAAACCATTACACACAAGATGGATAACACAATTAGCCTTCCTGGTGTAACTAATACTTATATGACCACCCAAAGAAATCGTTCATAAATCATTCAGAAAACCACAATGCCTCCCACTGTAATCCTAGCGTACAGACATACAAAACACATTGGCACAAATACTACCATTAGGTCAGCAATCTGGGATAGGGAAAAACCACACACTTTTATGGAAATAACTGCCACCGTTTACGGGTCGCCCTTTTAGCATCGAGGAGAGTCACCCCCCCAAATGGCACCCTATTCCCTATGTAGTGCACTACTTTTGATTAGAGCCCAGTACCCTTTTGATTAGAGCCCTATGGGCCCTGATCAAAAGTAGTGCACTATATAGGATATAGGGTGCCCTGCTGACACTGCCTCTTGTGCCATGTAGATGGAGGCCCGTGATTACAAACAGGCAGTCAGACAGACAGGCAGCACAATCCTGAAGAGAACTCCACTCTCCTCTCTTACTTTTCTCCCCATCTACCCCCACGCACGAGCACACGCACACACACACACACTTTCTCCCCCACAACAAATGCACATGCTATCTCTGACCTAGATGTTAATCTCCCAGCCAAGCCACTGCGAACTCGCTGACACACAGTATATAACCATGCCAGAGCCACGCTATCACTAGCAACACACACACACACACACACACACACACACACACACACTGCACCGTGAATAACAAATGGAAGGCTTTTTACACAGAGCGGCGAGATAGAGACCACGTTACACAAAAACGGATTATTTATAGTGACAATTGCTCTGAAAGATTAGAATTTGAGATTAGAACGTCACAGAAATTGTTCTTTCCCCCTCTAGAATAAAGTACAGTAGAGAGAAGGCATTGAAATAAGGGGAAATATGACTTAGTTGGAAGAGAGCCAGAGCAGAGTGTCACGACTTGCTCCGAAGTCGGCTCCTCTCCTTGTTCGGGCGGCGTTCGACGTCACCGGCTTTCTAGCCATCGCCGCTCCATTTCTCATATGTCCATTTGTTTTGTTTTGTTCCATACACACCTGGTTTACATTCCATAATCACACTGCATGTATTTAGTCCTCTGTTCCCCTCCATGTCTTTGTGTGTAGTTGTTTATTGTTATGTGGATATTGTCAGGCGCCATACTTTGGTTATGTTCCGTGTTTTTGGCACGTTTATGTTTTTATGTGCTGTCGTTTTTGGACCGGAATTAAAGTGCGCCTGTTTTCTACACTCTGCTCTCCTGCACCTACTTCGCCTCCCGTACACACCCCTAACACAGAGGCTCATGTGGGGTTTCACATAGCAAATTAGCAAACCCTCGTCTCAAACCCTCTCATACAGACACGCATATACACTTCAGGACACCCACACACAAACTCACCTACGCATGCATCCCTTTCAAATCCTTGAAATCAGTCTCTCTCTGTATTATTAGAGAACAGGTGCATCAAAGCTGGGACCGAGAGATGGAGAAACAGCTTCTATCTCCAAGCCGTTAGACTGTTAAACAGTCACCTCTAGCCAGCCTCCGCCCAGTACCCTGCCCTGAACTTTAGACACTGTTCTAGCACGGCTACCACCCGGTACTCAACCCTGCACCTTAGAGACTGCTGCCCTATGTACATAGTCATTGACCACTGATGGACTCATTCTTTTTCTGGATTACTTGTGTATTGTTATTTTTGTATTGCTAGGTATTACTGCACTGTTGGAGCTGGAAACACAAGCATTTCACTGCACCTGCGATAACATCTGCGTACCCGACCAATAAACCTTCATTCTATTTTTTATTTTGAATTTGATTTCACACATGCACGAGCACACACGCATGCGCACGCACACACACACGCATGCGCACGCACACACACACACACACACACACACACACACACACACACACACACACACACACACACACACTTGTACAGTGGCAAGAAAAAGTATGTGAACCCTTTGGAATCATCTGGATTTCCGCATAAATTGGTCATCAAATTAGATCTGATCTTCATCTAAGTCACAACAATAGACAAACACAGTGTGCTTAAACTAATAACACACAAATGATTCTATTTTTCTTGTCTATATTGAATACATCATTTAAACATTCACAGTGTAGGTTGGAAAAAGTATGTGAACCCCTAGGCTAATGACTTCTCCAAAAGCTAATTGGAGTCAGGAGTCAACTAACCTGGAGTCCAATCAATGAGACGAGATTGGAGATGTTGGTAAGAGCTGCTCTGCCCTGTAAAAAAAACACTCACAAAATTTGAGTTTGCTATTCAGAAAAGGCATTGCCTGATGTGAACCATGCCTCAAACAAAAGAGATCTCAGAAGACCCAAAATTAAGAATTGTTGTTCATGGGAGGACACCACGGAAGAAGCCACTGCTGTCCAAAAACCCCATTGCTGCACGTCTGAAGTTTGCAAAAGAGCATCTGGATGTTCCACAGCGCAACTGGCAAAATATTCTGTGGACAGATGAAACTAAAGATGAGCTGTTTGGAAAGAACACATGTGTGGAGAAAAAAAGGCACAACACAACAACATCAGAACATCATCCCAACTGTAAAGTATGGTGGAGGAAGCATCATGGTTTAGAGCTGCTTTGCTGCCTCAGGGCCCGGACTGCTTGCTATCATTGATGGAAAAATGAATTCCCAACTTTATCAAGACATTTTGCAGGAGAATGTAAGGCTGTCTGTTTGCCAATTGAAGCTCAACAGAAGTTGGTTGATGCAACAGGACAATGACCCAAAACACAGAAGTAAATCAACAACAGAATGGCTTCAACAGAAGAAAATACGCCTTTTGGAGTGGCCCAGTCAGAGTCCTGACCTCAACCCGATTGAGATGCTGTGGCATGACCTCAAGAGAGCGGTACACACCAGACATCCCAAGAATATTGCTGAACTGAAAAAGTTTTGTAAAGAGGAATGGCCCAAAATTCCTCCTGACCGTTGTGCAGGTCTGATCCGCAACTACAGAAAACATTTGGTTGAGATTATTTCTGCCAAAGAAGGTTCAACCAGTTATTAAATCCAGGGTTCATATACTTTTCCCACCCTGCACTGTGAATGTTTACACGGTGTGTTCAATAAAGACATTAAAACGTATAATTGTTTGTGTGTTATTAGTTTAAGCAGACTGTGTTTGTCTATTGTTGTGACTTAGATGAAGATCAGATCACATTTTATGACCAATTCTTGCAGAAGTCCAAGTAATTCCAAAGGGTACACATACTTTTTCTTGCCACTGTATCTGCAGACACAGAAATCAATCTCTTGTCTCTTTAGTTAATCCGCAATGGCTCTGCCACTAATAACGTATTGAGCAGGTGAGACTACGGACTGAGGGGGGAGAGGGGCTGAGGGGAGAGGTAAGGAAAAGGTGGTGAGAGAAAAACAGAGGGAGGAGATAGGACTGGGGAGGGGCAGGGGGAGAGCAAAGAGATGGGGGAGGGCAGGGGCTGGGGCTGGGGGGGGGGGGGGGGGGGGGCAGGGAGGTGAGGTGAGGAAGAGGTGAGGGGCAGGTGAGGGGCCTGTAGTCTGAGACTGACCTGGCACAGTTCCAGTGCAATTATGGGACTTGTGTATGAGAGGAGAAGGGTGCAGGAAAAGAACCAGCACAGAGAGAAAGAGGAAGAGCAAGAGAGAGAGAGAGAGAGAGAGAGAGGAAGAGGAGAGAGAGAAAGCAACAAAGAGTGAGTGAGAGAGAGACCAAGAACCGAGAGCGAAAGAGAGAGACGAGACGGAGGGGGAAGGTAGGGTAAAAATCGATCCCATCTGTGGTCTGATGGTTAATTACCACGTCTGTGGATGAGAGGAGAGAGAGCAGAGCAGAGCAGCAGCCCTGTAAGGATGAATGAGGAGGATGAGAGGCTTGGCTGGCCTCCCGGAGCCTCAGCTCTGATTAATACCACAGAATAGAGGGTTTCTTAGCAATGAAAGGAGGAGGCCATGAGCTGCCTGGTAGGGTGCACAGAGGGTAGAGACTGAGAGAGAGAGATGTGCATTCTACACACACACACACACGCACATACATGACCGCAAGTATGCACACACACACTTTCACACAAACTACATTTCCATCCAATTGGCGACAGATTTTCATGCAAATAATCTAAAATCCGCATAAAGAAAATAAGCGCATTTTCCCACCAGTGGTGTGTATCCACCCATTGGACTTGTTGCAAATAAAAGTCAATACATGATGACCTAGTACACAAAATATACTTTTTCTCTTAAGTTTTCATGTACTTAATAAAAACTAAAGTTCAGTGTGTTTCCATCGCATTTTCAACTCTACCGATAGAGTTGCATAACAAATGTGCCTACTCTGGTCTTGGTCCATGCACTCTATAGCCAACAGCTTGCAGATACAGTGCAGGTAGGCTGTGCGGGTAGGCTAGTCTACATGATGAGAATATTATGGAAAATAGCTCGAATATTTGTATTTGTCAAACGGCAGTCAAGTGCTGATCATCATGTCACCAGAATAAGACCCTAGATATTTATTGGAAAAGGAGCATTACCACTCTGGTAAGTTCATCACCATTTATTTCATCTGTAGCCTAATAAACTGCATGATTTCCCCGAGTCATAGTGGGAGGACCACACACCATATCATCACGTGACTCCAAGTTTACTTCGATATGATATTATTATTATATCAATATTTGTGCGTAAAGGCGTTTCCGCCACCATTTCTTGCATAATTAATTTTACCACCATGTCGAACAAATAAATGATCTGTCAGCATTTGTACAATTGTACCGAAACTACCTGTTTCAATTACAGCTGTCGTTCATTTTTTATACGGTAGGACTCACATAAAAACTGTGGACACGTGGTTACAGGCATCAAAAGTTCAAGCTTATTCGATTTTAAAGCCCATTTTACAAATGGTCACGACACACAAGACGGATGAAATATGACAAGAAATGCACGTGTGGAAACACACGGAGCTCAAAAATGACCCTGATGAAATGTTACTGCAGATAGACAGGATTTCCAAGCCTCATCCCAGACCGCCATTGATGTGCTTGATCATATTCTTGACCCCTGACCCTCTCAAGGTTCAATTGAACAATGCTACCAGAGCCCCTTTTTGCAACTCTGCCTGGACAAAGGCTAGCTAAAACAGCTGGCCAGAGCAGAACAGGGAGGGGATGAAGAAGTAGGGAATAAGAGTTTACTTTGTAATATCTATGTTTTAGTTTCCACTATCACTTACAAATAGGCATGGTTATTATGGAGGTTGCTACTATCCTTCTTCGATCATCCCGTTCCCAAGCTACCTAAATGTGCAGCTTTCTTCTGGGATAAGGCCACTGCATGGTGGTGGCACTTTGGTGTGACCCCACCCCCGTATGGAGAGATTGGGTATTACATAATAGTGGTGGGGTAGTAGTAGGAGTTTAGTTGTACAGCAGGGTACTAGGGGGTAACTAGCCCCCCCTAAGAACAATGTCTAATTGCTGACACAAAAAAAGCAATGTTTAGAGAAAAAAAATTGGTATGTGAATGAAGGTCATGCTTAGGCGAATAAACAGCTACAGTTTACACTTTTTTTTGTTATTTCATGAAATGTTGTTTTTAGAAAAGGAGTGTTTTTTTAAGAACCGGGAAGATTATGGTATCGGATTTCACACAAGGGTGTTAAAATCCATTAAATCGGTTTTATTTAGAAATTCTTCAGTAAAAACGAAGTCTAGTTGTCTTATTTTAATGATTTAAATAAAATATGGGGGGGGGGAAAATGGTGTTGCACATGTCACCATTAATATCCATACTATGAGGAGATTTGATGTAAGGTCGCTCTTTTTAACTCACCTGCACATTCATTTGCTTTGTTCTTGTGTTGTTGTTCCTTTTCCATACAATCCCTTATGTACAATTGCACTAAATAGGATTTCAATAATGCAATATTTTAAATCGCAGCAGTCTTTAAAATTACATTCAGCAAAAGGTTTTCAATAGTTGTTTTTAATTCATAAAACATTCATTGTAATATAATTTTGGAATGGAATATAAATAATAACATTGGAATATACAATAACTTAACAATAACTTAACTAATTAACTCAGTGCAACATTGATGTGGCAACGATTCTAATTTGTACCAAAGTACTCATCCAACATATTACTACTTTACTCAAAATGTAACAAAATGTTTCTCTCTAAACAAGTGGATTATATATCTTAAGGCTTTCCTATTTGTATATACATATACAAAAATAGAGATCTAAATTCATTGGAATATACCTACAACCTTTTCAAAATTGCAATTTTTTTAATCAATTTACCACACAATAATTTTGTTGAATTATCTCCAAAAGTTGTGATGACACAGAGGAAACGTTTTGTTCAGCAAGAACAGTGACAGACAGTGTTGGGAAAATAATTTGGTGTCATCTTGTGGTCTTTTATGTGAATTACAGGTGGGGGGGGGGGCAGTTACCCCCTACTACCCTACTAATGCCAATTTGATCATTTAATTGAGCTCTGGCAGTTTTATTGACACGCATCTGTATTCTCTTCCAAAAGTCTGCATTGGAAACAAGCGACAGCCAAAGATATCGAGCCCGAGAGAGAGATGATGATTATACAGAGAGAAAATACATCCTATTCTTATTAAGTCAAGTCTAACGGTACAAATGAATGTAACTATAATCACACGTTTAATGCCGGAGAGAGGGAATAATACATCTGAATCATTATTCCACCTCAGGTAGATGAATTATGTATAGCTATGATGATTTGATGGCTGAATGTATAACGACTCAGAGTGAGTCAAATTAGTGAGTAGCTGATTAGAATCCTCCGCCAGAGCTTCACATGGCTGTATCTCAGTCTCAGGGTGTGTGCTTGTGTTTTTATCTGAGGTCAGAGCCCTGTGCTAATTGGCGGAGGGCCGAACGCTCTGTGAGGAAATTTGAAAATTACACGTTTGAGTACGGGAGAAAAGAGCAGCAGTTCTTGGGGATCCGTGTAGCTGTGTGCACAGTAGTGGCTAGCTACTCCTCGGTCTTGTCTGTGTGGCAGACTAGAAGTGGCTGTAAGGCTGTTCACCTTGGTATTCAGAGATAGAGGAACTCAACACACACTTGAAGGCACACAGAGGTAGGGTTGGGGTCAATTCCATATAAATTCCATTAAGATGAAATTCCAATTCTCCTTAACGAAAAGTAAAAACAGGGGATCTGATTCTTACTGTAAATAAGATATATTTAATGTGGGATGATAGTACAGAACACTTGTTACGTTCCCAAAGGACAAACCGAAAATATTGTCGCTTCCAGAAACGAGAACTAACAAAGTCACTTCGACAACCAAAACAGAAAGGGGTTCAAAGGTGGTTCTGAAAGTTTGCAAGCAACTAATAAATGAGCTGTATACGGCCATAAGCAAACACGAAAACGCTCATCCAGAGGCGGCGCTCCTTGTGGCCGGTGACTTTAATGCAGGAAAACTCAAATCAGCTTTAACTCATTTCTGTCAGCATGTTAAATGTGCAACCAGAGGGAAAAAAAACTCTAGACCATCTTTACTCCACACACAGAGACGCGTACAAAGCTCTCCCTCGCCCTCCATTTGGCAAATCTGACCATAATTTTATCCTCCTGATCCCTGCTTACAAGCAAATCTAAAGCAGAAAGCACCAGTGACTCGGTCAATAAGAAAGTGGTCAGATGAAGCGGATGCTAAGCTACAGGACTGTTTTGCTTAGCACAGACTGGAATATGTTCCGGGAGTCTTCCGGGACATCCACAAATGAATACATACCAAACAAAACATATCGTACTAAATGGAGTGTAGCGGATTTACATACAGAATAATATGAAATGCTCTGAGACCAGGTTGCCAGCCAGTCAGCTACAGGCCATCTATTAAGTTGGGTCAACAGTCTATGCAATAGGCCAGACAACACCTTAGCAAAAATATAAACGTTTTATTAGAATTGTAACATTAAACTTTACAGGTTCTAGGCACATTAAAAGGGAAACCGTTCAGATACATCAGCAACGTTTAACCAAGCTTAGAGAATTAGGTTTGCTCGTTTGACACAAACAAGAGTACACCAAAATTACTTCTTAGATCTGTTACTTCCAGTAGATACAGAGATTCAGCTGACCAAGTTCACAAGAGGACCTAAAACGGTGACAGTGCTGTACTTCTGATGGTAGAAAAGAACACAGTTAACCACAGCATTTACATGAATTGATTTTAGAAACACAAATTACTTTACTTAAAGATAGTCACCTTATTACAGAGCACTGCCAATAAACTGCCTGGACCTCAAACCAATTGAGAAAAAAAAGGACATCTTGAATATTGTCACATGAATAAACTCACCTATGTTTAAACTCAACACATACCATTCAGAACAATCGACCAAACCCCAAACATTTCTTCCAGAAGGTATGGTCACAAAATGGTTGCTCACAGAACTAAACCAATATCAACAGTGTCATACAACCTTCCAAGTACAACGCTCTCACCTGCCTGTCCTCAACTGCATGTTCCCGGGGAGACACTGACCAAAACTTTGGTTCCTAGCCTGTCACAATATTATTAATTTACTAGATTGTAACTGAGTGAGGTTTAGGTGAGGGTTATGGGGATGCCCATCTACTGTGGGACTCCAGTTTAAGAGTCTTTATAGATTCAGGTAATGGGGATGATATATGGCAGGGAATGGTTGACAGTTGTTGACATGACTCTTGTCTTGAGACATGGTTGGCTTTGTATGGAGTATGCTTGATCTAAAAGGAAACAGAAAGCTGCAAATAATAACGGGCAATAACAGCAATGAACATACACGATTGGCTATTAATGGCAAAAGTCAATGACAATATGCAGATGCTATAAGCATATAAATTGGTAAAGCTATGCATACATTTAGCAGCAGTTAACATTGAATGGCCAGAAAGGGGTGCAATAACATGTGGCATGGTAGGCTGAATCTATAGCAGGCAAATGTACCAATGGCTACATAGCATGGCAAGCAAAACAATATAAAGCTAACAAAAGTAGCAAGCAAAGGCATAACGCAGTCCTAGTTAGCATTAAGGCAATGCACAAGAAGTGCAACACTTATAAGCATGTGTCCATTAACACTACAAGTACCAAAGATGATATCAGTAGTGATGGGACGATTGATACTGGAGCCTCGGTATCAATCAAAGCACTACTGAGCCGACAATGTACCGATGCTCATGTCAAAGTAACATTATCACGTGATCAATCATGTCAAAACTTTGTTTGATCATGTGGTTTTTTTGAACCGCGTGTTGCAAAATGCGATGCGCCATTGATTTCGCAGTGGTTCCTTTGCTTTCTTTGATTCCAAACTGCTTTTAAACACCGACCGGCAGATCAGCGGATAGGGTCTCGGGGACCAGAACACTCAGACGACAGGGAATGGGGTTGAATCCCAGCAATAGCAATGCTATTTAGAAAATAATTTTGGGACCACACTTTCTGCACATTGTTGTTTAAACAGTTTGTTTTATTGAGTAAAGTATAAGCTTCTGTCTTAAGCATCCTAAATAATGCCACAGATTCAGTTTGACAGCAAAATAAAAGGGATTTGCAATAAAAAAAAGGAAGAATGATGGAAGGTGCAAACCTCCAATGGTAACTGATTATAAGATATTAAAGGGATACTTCGGGATTTTGGCAATGAGGCCCTTTATCTACTTCCCCAGAGTCAGATTAACTCGTAGATACCATTTTTCTTTTTCTGTGTGCAGTTTGAAGGAAGTTGCTTACTAGCGCAATTGCTAACTAGCGTTACCGCAATGACTGGAAGTCTATGGGCATCTGCTAGCATGGTTATGGATATCTTTGGTCATCTTGTGGCATCTGTGTACATAGAAAATGGATGATGAAAATCTGGAACAGAAAGCACCGGTACTGAGGCTAAAAGGGCTTTTGACTTGTCATAAGCTTCTTGGCAGTCTGGGCTCTAACAGAAAATGAATTTGGTACAGGTCAAATCTGTAAGTGCACAACGATCTGGGCGAAGTTCTTGAAAAATGTCGGTAGTAGCCAGCCATCCCCAATAATGGGTGCAGTTCCTGGTGAGAAGTTGGCACAGGAAGGTTATTGATGGCCTCCACTTTTGCCATTGCCGGTCTGACTTTTCCTTGGCCCACCACCTTCCCAAGATACTTCACTGTTGTATGGGTGATTTCACTCTTTGACAGGTTAACTGAAAAGTTGGCAGATGCAAATCGTTCGAACAGACTCCTAAAGTTCTGAAGGTGATCTGGGCCAGGTGGTACTAAATACCATCACATTGTCCAAATATGCCTCATACCAAACAGAAGACATAGGTAGGAAAACAAACCATCAGGAATGACAAAAGCAGATAGCTCTTTGGCACACTCAGTTAGAGGAGCCTGCCAATACCCGTTCAGCAGATCAAACTTGCTAACATACTTAGCAGCGCCAACACGGTCCACACAATCGTCGACCCTAGGCAAAGGGTACGAGTCTGATATAGTAACGGAATTGAGTTTGCGAAAATCGGAAACAAACCGGAGAAACCCATCCACCTTAGGTACTAATATACAGGGCGAACTCCATGGACTGTTGTCATGTTGTGCAATACCATGCTCAAGCATGAACTCCTAACTGCGGAGTTTCTCTCTCTTTTCAGGATTCTGTCGATAGGCATGCCATTTGATTGTGGCAGAGTCTCAAACGTCAATATAATGCCCTAGTACATTTGTCTGAGTAGGCACACCTGAGAATAAACCCTGATATTCTAAAAGCAGTGCAGCAATGTCGCCTTTTTCCTCTGGAGACAAGTTTGCCAAAAAGTCATCAAGGTTTTTTTCTGAGTTACTCACACAGGGCGTATTGGGCTTTCCTCTCAAGGAAGACAATAGTGACTGCAGTGGCCACAGCCAGATGATCACTACCTGTTTCCACCGACCTCTCTGACTGATCGCAACGGGAAAAGTATGACTTTAACATGTTGACATGGCACAGCTGTTTTTTCTTCTTCTGTGCTCCGGTTGGGTGATGAAATAATCCAGATTACCAACTTTTTTCTCTATGGTGTAAGGCAGCGTTTCCCAGACTCGGTCCTAAGGACACCAAGGGGGGAACATTTTGGTTTTTGCCATGGCTCAGCTGATTCAAATAATGAACTCATCATCAAGCTTTGATTATTTGAATCAGCTGCGTAGTGCTGGCCAAAATGACATGAAAAGTGATCAAAATATATTAACAGCATTGTAGTAATTTCAGCAGTTCAGAATTAGTTTGATTTAGATAGGATATCGATTGCTTTTCTATCCTAAACTTGTTGGAAGCGAGAGGCATTTTGCTGTCATTTGTTAGCTATGTCATTTTGAGCCGCATCCCATTTCTTGCTAGCACTGGCCACTCGCCTTCACCCTCCTCAAAGATGCAAAAGCATTAGATAGGTGTAGATGAATGGTCTACCAATACAATAACACCAATCCACTTCATTTAATCTTTGAGCATGCAGTCTTCCCGTTGTCTAGTTAGTCATCAATCATCGTTGAAGCTAACGGCTGACTTCTCAGATAAATAGCTTGCTTGTTGTTTTATATTGGTAGTTACAGTGAATAAAAATATAAAACGCAACATGCAACAATTTCAAAGATTTTACTGAGTTACAGTTCATATAAGGAAATCACTCAAGTGAAGTAAATTCATTAGGCCCTAATCTATGGATTTCACATGACTGGGAATACAGACATGCATCTGTTGGTCACATATATCATGAAAAAAAGGTAGGGGCGTGGATCAGAAAACCAGTCAGTATGTGGTGTGACCACCATTTAACTCATGCCTCTCCTTTGCATAGAGTTGATCAGGCTGTTGATTGTGGCCTGTGGAATGTTGTCCCACTCAATTTTCAATGGTGGTGCGAAGTTGCTGGATATTGGCGGGAACTGGAACACGCTGTTGTACACGTCGATCCAGAGCATCCCAAACATGCTAATTGAGTGACATGTCTGATGAGTATGCATGCAGGCCATGGAAGAACTGGGACAGTTTCAGCTTCCAGGAATTGTGTACAGATCCTTGCGACCTGGGCCCATGCATTTTCATGCTGAAACATGAGGTGATGTCGGTGGATTCAAATCTGTGCATTCAAATTGCCATAGACAAAATGCAATTGTGTTTGTTGTCCGCAGCTTATGCCTGCCCATACCATAACCCCACCGCCACCATGGGCACTCTGTTCACCGCGTTGACATCAGCAAACCGCACGCCCACATGACGGTGCCATCTGCCCGGTACAGTTGAAACCAGGATTCGGCCGTAAAGCGCAGACTTCTCCAGCGTGCCAGTGGCCTTTGAAGGTGAGCATTTGCCCACTGAAGTCGGTTACGACGCAGAACTGCAGTCAGGTCAAGATCTTGTTGAGGACGACGATCACGCAGATAAGATTCCCTGAGATGGTTTCTGACAGTTTGGGAAGAAATCATTTGGTTTTGCAAACCAACAGTTTCATCAGCTGTTCTAGTGGCTAGTCTCAGATAATCCCACAGGTGAAGAAGCTGGATGTGGAGGTCCTGGGCTGGCGTGGTTACATGTGGTCTGCGGTTGTGAGGCCGGTTGGACGTACTGCCAAATTCTCTAAAAAGACGTTGGAGGCGGCTTATGGTAGAGATATTAATATGAAATAATCATTGTATGAGCACTTTGTGACATCTGATAATGTCAAAAGGGCTTAATAAATACATTTTATTGATTGATTGAGTCCACCACAACATCCTGTTTCAGACCAGGCCAGAAGAAGTTGCGCAAGTTACGGTCATACGTCCTGTTGACCCCAAGATGGCCTGCCATACTACCATCATGAGCCAACCCCAGTATCTCTTGTCAAAGTGTAACTGCAACAAAAATTGTAGATACACTGGTCAAAACGTCTTGCCCAGAAGTGGCGTGAGAATGCCATTTCCTCATCAGAACACAATCTCTGTCAAAGTAACCCACACAAACTTCATAATACATTGAAGTGTCAACTGGTAAAGACCCTCTCTTCTTTCAGAGGTCCTTAGGGGTTTTCAAAGGAGAGGTCAACTCAGGAGGTTTACCAAAATCAGGACCACACAAACGTCTCAGACAGATCAAACATGGTGGATTCGCTGACATCCTCCTCAACACTATACTTGCGCTCTACAATCTTCTTAGACATGAGCATGTGTAACAGCATCAGGTTCCTCTACGCTGGCTCTCCAGCCAAATCGATTCCCAAAATGAATGAGAACCCCTTTACAGGTAGGGTAGGCCTCACTCAAAAGACCACAGGACCTGAAACAAGATCCGACTCGAGTTCCACATTATACAAAGGAACGTACATGCAACCCATATCCACAACTTGATCTAACATACTGTCACCGGTTGCTGAAGTATCAGACAAAGGCAAAACACCCTCCAAAATGAAAGACTGGGCTGCCCTAGTGTCCTGCAGCATCTTCACCGGCTGCTTAACAGCATCACCCCTCTGCAGAGACACAAACCTGTCTGAAACAAAGGGTTCATACAAACTGATCCAAAATCTTGTTTAGGAGATAAACCAGTCCCAACCAGTGAGATAACGGGCTGGCGGGCTCCCACAAGAATATGAAATGTTTTTTATCTCTCTCATTTCTCTGTTTCGACTAAGGACACAGAGACGATATGGCCTTTTTCGTGGCAGTAATGACAAACTGGCAGATATGAACAATCAGCATTCTGCCAATCCCCGTCTTTGGACCCTGGGGAAGAAGACTAAAACCTCGTAGTAGGAGGTGACTTCTCTGGAGAGTTTTTTTTTGTGTAGGGATAACGACTGGGTGTTTTGTTTGGGACGATAGTTTCATGTGTCAACACAAACTCATCTGCAAGGACTGCAGCTTTCTCAAAAGTGCTCATAAATGAAGGCCACTTTGAACTGCTAGAGTTGCATGAGTGTCTTTAAATCCTGAAAGTCCTTGACCTCTTGGGAAGCACACCACCGATCAAAAAGACATGCTTGTTCCTTTGGAACTTATGGAACTGTTGTCTGTATGCCTCTGGGACCAATTCGTAAGCGCCGAAGGATAGCAGCTTTAACAGTGTCAGAATCTGAACTCTGATCAAGAGGTAAAGCGGCGTACACTTTGAGCTTTTCCCACATGAACACTTTGGCGGAGCAGTGACCGAATATTGCGCAGCCATTTTAAGGACCTCTCAAACAGTAAAATATACATCAACCTCCTTTTCATTGAAAGGCGGCACAAGCCGGATGTTCTGACCGAGGTCATACTCTGAGGGTGCAGGACGGCCTGACTTGAATCTAGTCTGGCTGCACATTCATTTTCCTTTTCTTTGTGTTGGAACGCGAGTTCCCTTTTCCTGAACTCTAATTTCCTTTCCTCGACCTGTTGCTATAATTTTGCCTGTAGTCCTACTTCCCGCAGCTGCACGTCTAAAGGATTTACTCTACAACCCGTAGCACTCTTTTCATCATCCACCCTCTCCGGGAGGAATTCCTCCTCCACCAAAGCAGTACCCATTAACTCTTTGATTGCTGCTTTTCAAATGGGCAGAGGCCACTTTGAGGTCTGCTTTGCAATGATAAGCAGATTCACCTTTGTAACTTTTATCCAGCCTCAGAGGAGAAACTAAAAGAAAACAACCCACACCAATTTAGGATGGGGATTAAAATGAATATTGGAGCAAAACAAAACAGGGGAAAACACAAAACTCAAGCTTATTTTTGGTTAACTGAAGTGGAAGAGCTAACATGAGGTGTAGCTCTCCCAAAGTCTCCTCTCCAACGGATTCACTGGGACAGCAGGTCCTAAATACCAGCTGGACCAGCACAGGTGAAACACATACTGACTAACGACGTGACTCCAATCAGTGCGCCTCAGCTAACATGCTAACGAACCTCGAAATGGATAAAGAAACCCTTAGCACTACACACAGAGTGTCAAGAATGCTCCACGCTTCAAGTGCCAGCACTCTTTTTGCTGCTCACACCGTATTCATGATGATCACCTTTGTCAAATTTAATTGTCAAGTTCTCCAACCTCTCAAAATCTCCACGTCTTGCTATTTTCACGTGTGCCTCCCATCAGGACCCTTCCAAACACATTCCTGCTCGCTGCCAAGATGATGGCTTACAAGTGTCGAAGGAAAATGGAAATCATCAGCTACAACAAGTCCACTTTCACCCCAACTACACACACACTACTGCAAAATGATCATGTCTAGATGTTTTTGTTAGACTGTTACAGTTACACAGCGCATTACAACATTATAGCCTACTTGTAACTGAGTTATGATTCATCGGCAACATTTATTCATTTGTATAGCTTTAAACCTCTTAAGGATCGGACACTTTTTGTCAGACACTGCCTGCCTGTAGCTCAGGACCTGAAGCAAGGATACCATTTGAAAGGAAACACTTTGAAGTTTGTGGAAATGTGAAATTAATGTAGAAGAATATAACACATTAGATCTGTTAAAAGATAAACTTTCTTTCTTTGTATTATTAAAAAAAAAAAATCCATCTTTGAAATGCAAAAGAAAGGCCACAGTGTATTATTCCAGTTTAGGCGCAATTTAGATGTTGGCCACTAGATGGCAGCAGTGTATGTGCAAAGTTTTAGACTGATCCAATGAACTATTGCATTTCTGTTCAAAATGTTGTATCAAGTCTGCCCAAATGTGCCTAATTGGTTTATTAATACAATCTCAAGTTCATAACTGTGCACTCTCCTCAAACAATAGCATGGTATTCTTTCACTGTAATAGCTACTGTAAATTGGACAGTGCAGTTAGATTAACAAGAATTTAAGCTTTCTGCCCATATCAGATGCCTATGTCCTGGGAAATGTTCTTGTTACTTACAACCTAATGCTAATCACATTAGTGCACGTTAGCTCAACAGTCCCGCGGGGAGACACCGACCCTGTAGAGGTTAAAGAGAGTCGCACACTCTATATATAAACTCACAGTAATTTATTGAGTAAACCACCAATGTTTTGGCATCACTGTGCCTTCTTAAGGGTAATGTCATGAATGCTTGAACCAGGTTATGTAGACAAACAATGCAATTAGTTCAACCGATGACAATAGCGAAGGGTGTCATAATTATTAGGTTGATTAGAATGAATTGAGTGAAACCGTTAAAAGACAATAGTTTACAGCCTATTGAATATGAAACTGGGTGGATCCTGAGTGGCACAGTGCTCTAAGGCATTGCATCGCAGTGCTTGAGGCGTCACTACAGACCCGGGTTCAACCCTGGGCTTTATCACAACCGGCCGTGATCGGGTGTCCCATAGGGCGGCGCACAATTGGCCCAGCATCGTCCGGGTTAGGGGAGAGTTTGGCTGGGGTAGGCCGTTATTGTAAATCGGAATTTGTTCTAAACCGACTTGCCAGGTTAAATAAAGGTTAACATTAGTATATTGTTATCATATGGCAACATAATTAGATATTGTACATAATATTAGAATCAACATACATTATTGTTTCATTTAATTTCACATATATATTTCATTCTTTCCAATTTCATCAAATGTTTGTTACATGTAATCTTTTGGTTCAACCTTAATGCATAGTAAGCATTATCAACAGGGGGACATATTGGGTGTACGCTGATAAGCTGTACAAAGAATATATTCAATTTACAAGACCTCTTAAAAAAATAGGAATAATTGATCATAAGAAAGGCCAGAGATCAAAGTCATAATTCAGACCAGTAGATCTCAACGTCAGCAACATTTGCCAGACTACTTAAATGTATTACCTGCTGTATTGACACATTTTTCTGGGGTTCTTTTTCTTCTATGGACATAGTACCCTTTTACTACACCTAAACCCAACACTTTCATAAAAAGAGTTTAAAGTACAGTACTTTGACACATAACTGAAATCCCCAAATGTCTCCAGGGGCTTTGTGCGGTAGTTTACTACACACAGACACCTAGTTTTGGATTTAGTCTTCACATTAGAGAACTACTGAGCAAATGATTCACCTCCAACCCAAACATTCCTCTATCCACTCAGTCACGCCCAACAAACAGACAAACAACAAAGTGAACTAACTTAATGACCAAAGCTCTGAATTGCCCTGCTTTTCTTTTGTTCCTTCTTTCATTCTTTCCTTTCTCTTCCAGGCTATCTTTCTCTCCGACTCTATCCAGACTCCTTTGGTGGTGAAAGCAGGTAATCTTGAGTAAACATACTCATATCGCCCACAGAAAGTATGCAGTGGCCCTCTTTGTGTTGCTATCAGTTGTTTAAAGAGGTTTTGTGCTGTAATGGCGTGGTCAGGCCGGGCAGACGGTGCCAGGAGGCTTTGAAGTACCAGCCGGTTGCTCAGACCCACCTGGACACCTGAAGACCCGGTGACCAGACTGGACACGGAGTCCAGACCTCTGCAAAACTGTTGCCACTATAATAATAGTACTGAAGACCACGTGACCTGACTGGGTACTGGATAAACACACCGTCAACTTGTTCAACTGGAGTCTCTATCATAATAAGACGTCACACACCATTTCAGTGTAGAATTCCTGCACATTTTCTACAATTTCCTGTGCGTAGAAAGGGAACCTGTACATGGGCCTTCAATCCGCACCACAATATAGTAGCACACAGTTGATAGACCTGAGGGGTTGGGCTAAATGCGGAAGACACATTTCAGTCGAATGCATTCAGTTGTACAACTGACTAGGTATCCCCCTTTCCCTTACCGTTGGCCTTTAGTAGCAGATTCTCTCGCTGATTTGACCATTTCTTGGGGATAGAGAACAGACTTCAGATCTGGATGGAGAGAGGTGAATTACGGGTGACGTGCATTAGGAGAAAGAGGGAGGGAGATGTTTGGCCTGTAGACTGAGTCAACAGCTGAGAGAACACAGCCTGGACCTGGACCCATTAGAAGCTGATTTAAGAGAGTAACCCTGTACTCTACTCCAGTGTCCGCTGGCATACAGTATATCCGCTATACCATCACACACACACACACACACACACACACACACACACACACACACACACACACACACACACACACACACACACACACACACACACACACACACACACACACACACACACACACACACACACACTACGGGTAATACACCTGCTCTTACCTCTGCTATGTACTAAATTATAAAGAGGTTAAGGGAAAGGGTGCATATCAGGGTATCCATCCATCTACCCTGGAAACCGACATGAGAGAGAGAGAGAGCGAAAGAGAGAGAGGTCTGATCCTAGCCCCTGCTGTGCTTAGTAAATACAGTCTAATGGCTCCTGATTAATTCTCATGAGGCCAGTAAAAAGAGATGTAATGACCTGCATGTCTGCCTCTCGCAATCTCTCTCTCTCCCTCTCCCTATCCCCCACTCTCTCTCCCTCCATTTCTCTGTCGCGTTCGCCCAGTTTTTGATTATGAATTAAAGGGATTGTAATGTAATGGCGTACTGTTCTGTTGGTTAGTCTCCTGATTGCTGTATTTGATTAAGAAATGTCAGTGTGCATGTGTCTCCTTCACTTCTCCCCCCCCCCCTTCTCTCTGTTCGATACACCATTCTACCATTCACACACAATGACCTTCACTTCCACCATAATTCTCCCACGAACAGCAGACCTCACGCTAATCAAACACATTCTTCCACCGTTTTCTTTCTCCTCTTTCATTCTTCTCTCATGTTTGCCTTTTGAAGACGTTGTGGTATATCAGGTGTACGAGACAGCAACAAGTGAAAATCAGGTTTAATCACAGAGTATTGAGATCACGATAGCCAGGTAGAGATGGAGAGTATAGAACATTCTCTTCACTCTTCACTGTTGTCGGTTCTTCACTTCTGTTATCCTTGAAGATGTTTCTAAGCTCTGGACCAGGGCGGTCCAACTTAGCTTTCTTGTAAATACATTTTGTGATCTCAAACAATGGGAACTTCTGGTGGCAACTGAAGTGAAAAATAATATATATTATAATTCTGTTGTAACTAAGCTCTCTAACGTTCTCAGGGCCTTGGGATATAGCGCTTTGAGTCCAGTTCTGTAAATTTGACTCCTGTGACCGTACTCTCAATTCCCAAACATGACTTTGTACTCAACACACAGCCCCCTGTCCTAAACCTCAATCACAGACCAGACAGCTATATTCCATGCTATTCTCCACACATCTCAACCCCCAATAGCTCTGTGCTGCAAAGCTTAGAGGCTGTGTGTGTGAAAGCCAGATTTATAATGGCCTGTGGCCGTCAGTACACTGAACACAACCCTCAGTATCAGGCAGAAGAAACACTTAATGCCTGCCACAGGGTCAGATAAGGTGTGTACAAAAGAAAATTGATTATATTTGAAAAAACAGAATCCAACGAAGGACAGTTTTCCCATTTGCTAAGGAATAAGAAAGAGCGATGGAGATAAAGAGAGAGGGAGAAAATGGATGGGAGAAAGAAATAGCATAGATAGACGATGACAGAAAACCTGAAAACATGTCGATCTTTTCAGATGGGAAACCTTAGCTATATTCACAGACAAGGGCTACAGAATGACACGAGGAGAAGCTCCAGGGCCAAAGCTATTCATAACCACCCCCCCCCCCCTTTCCTTTTCATTCCTCATTCTTTTGTTGATAGCACTGCCCTCATTAGTCAAGCTAGAGGTGGTGGGGAGAAGTTCATTTTTTTACTGTTTATTTCACATTTGTTTATCTTTTTCATTTGCTTTGGCAATGTAAACATATGTTTCCCATGCCAATAAAGCCCTTTTATTTGAGAAGAGGAGAGGAGGAGAGGAAGGCTCGTTGTGTGTCATCTCCCACCAGTAAAATGGCCTCCTTTCTCTTCCCACTCAGCAGAGAGAAACAGCCTAACCATACAACTCAAGGAGGAGAGTAGAGAAGGAGAGGAGAGGAGGAGAGCAGGACCCGGCAAAGAGGAGGGGAAGATTGAAGTTGGAAGTGAAGAAGTTGTGGAGGAAGTGAAGGAGCAGGGGACTGTGTTAATGAGGGGGATGGGAGAAAAAGAGATGAGAGAGAAAACCTGGAAAAGGTTTCAGTGCATTTTTGCTCTTCTTTCTGTGTGGGTGGCGGGCAGTGCTGTTGGCTCTTGTATTATGTTCTTGACTCTCCTCTGTGAGGGCCTAATGAAGCTCTCTAGTCACGCTGGACCTGAGGTTACAGAGGAACGGGGAAAGAGAGAAGAGGCACGCCAAGAGGATGGGGGAGAGAGAAAGAGGGAGGGGGAGAGGGGGGGGCAAGCCAAGAGGAAGGCTCGCCATCCAATAGGGTCTCTTTCGCCATCTTTTCCTCCTTTTCTCTCCATCCAACCTCTTCAACCTCTCACTTCCCTTCCCCTCTTAGAAGATCCTTCTACCTCTCCCTCTCTTCCCAGTGGAACAGGTTGGTAATGGTCTCACACACATAGCTCACTTCTTACATACATACTGTTAAAAAAATATGGATTCCTCAAAATGTCTTGAATAGGCCTCCCGAGTGGCGCAGCGGTCTAAGGCACTGCATCGCAGTGCTATGAGTCACTACAGATCCAAATCAAATCACATTTTATTGGTCACATAAACATGGTTAGCAGGTGTTATTGCGAGTGTAGCGAAATGCTTGTGCTTCAAGTTCCAACGGTGCAGTAATATCTAACAAGTAATCTAGCAATTCCTAATACACACAAATCTAAGTAAAGGAATGGAATAAGAATATATACATAGAAATATATGGATGAACAATGTCAGAGCGGCATAGGCAAGATGCAATAGATAGTATAGAATACACTATATAAATATGAGATTAGTAATGCAAGATATGTAAACATTATTAAAGTGGCATTATTAAAGTGACTAGTGTTCCATTTATTAAAGTGGCCAATGATATCAAGTCTGTAGGTAGGCAGCAGCCTCTCTGAGTTAGTGATGGCTGTTTAGCAGTCTGATGGCCTTGAGATAGAAGCTGTTTTTCAGTCTCTCGGTCCCAGCTTTGATGCACCTGTACTGACCTCGCCTTCTGGATGGTAGCGAGGTGAACAGGCAGTGGCTCGGGTGGTTGTTGTCCTTGATGATCTTTTTGGCCTTCCTGTGACATCAGGTGCTGTAGGTGTCCTGGAGGGCAGGTAGTTTGCCCCCAGTGATGCGTTGTGCAGACCTCACTACCCTCTGGAGAGCCCTGCAGTTATGGGAGGTGCAGTTGCCGTACCAGGCGGTGATACAGCCCGACGGGATGCTCTCAATAGTGCATCTGTTAAAGTTTGTCAGTGTTTTTGGTGACAAGCCAAATTTCTTCAGCCTCCTGAGGTTGATGAGGCGCTGTTGCGCCTTATAAACCACACTGTCTGTGTGGGTGGGCCATTTCAGTTTGTCCGTGATGTGTATGTCGAGGAACTTTCCACCTTCTCCACTGTTGTTCTGTCAATGTGGATAGAGGGGGGCTCCGGCTGTCTCCGGCTGTCTCCTGAAGTCCACGATCTCTTTTCAGGAAACAGCAGAGGGAGCACCCCCCTATCCACATCGACTGGACAGCAGTGGAGAAGGTGGAAAGTTTTAATTTCCTCGGCATACATATCACTGACAAACTTAAATGGTCCACCCACACAGACAGTGTGGTGAAGAAGGCACTACAGCGCCTCTTCAACCTCAGGAGGCTGAAGAAATTTGGCGTGTCACCTAAAACCCACACAAACTTTTACAGATGCACAATTGAGAGCATCCTGTCGGGCTGTATCCCCACCTGGTACGGCAACTGCACCGCCCACAACCGCAGGGCTCTCCAGAGGGTGATCAGGGTTCGATCCCGGGCTGTGTTGCAGTCGGCCGCGACCGGGAGACCCATGAGGCGGTGCACAATTGGCCCAGCGTCATCCGTGTTAGGGGAGGGTTTGGCCGGCTGAGATGTCCTTGTCCCATCGCGCTTGGAGGAAACAGCTGTACAGTGTTTCCTCCGACACATTGGTGCGGCTGGCTTCCGGGTTAAAGGAGCCGTGTGTCAAGAAGCAGTACGGCTTGGCGGGGCCGTGTTTCGGAGGACTAATGGTTCTCAACCTTCGCCTCTCCCGAGTCCGTACAGGAGTTGCAGTGAGGGGACAAGACTAACTACCAATTGGATATCACGAAAATCGGGGAGAAAAAAGGGTCAAAAGTACCAAAAGTAAATAAATAAAAACATGTCTTGAATATCTTAAGAATTTCACATTGTCAGTGTTCATGTCCACCCACTATCCACCCTCCACAGCTATCACCCTCGTGCTCCCCACCACCACCCCCCATACTAAAAATATCAAACAAAATCAGAGGGTACAGTAAGGTCTTTAATCAAGGCAATCAGTGCTGTTTTCAGAATAATAACACACAGAGCACACACTGCACGCACACACACTGTGTACAGGATCAGTGGTGGTCTCATCTTTAAATTCTTGCTTTTGCAGTCTGATGGTGACAGGGATGTGCGTCTGTGTGGGTGCATGTAACAGAGGGTGATTGTGTTTTATCACCTATCTCCCAGGAAAAAGTACTCACCAATTACTTTGTTTGGATGCTAATGATTGCATTTCATTAGTAGCCCACTCTTAGCCCTCCTCACCCGCTTAAACGGATGAATATGCTGTAATTTCAATTATTGGAATTATGAAAATTGCTTTTAAAAAAGACGCCGTCGAGCCAAGGCGGGTATCATCAGTTCTCCACTGTGGCATGATGTCAGTTTAATTTCTATAATCGTTTTAATTGTGGGTGGCCCTGCTGAGCGTTAATCATTTAATTGTATTGTCTTTTTCTCTTCCTAAACACCTAGGTTGTTTCCCAAATGGTATCCTATTCCCTTTAAAGCGCACTATTTTTGACCAGGGCTGGTCAAAAAACAGTGCACTTGATAGGAAATAGGGTACCATTTGGGACGTATCCCTACACCCTGCTTAACCAAGCTTTGAAGATACAAATCAGAGTTATCATCATCTCAAGAGTTGATGAACACTACAGAATGGAATAAAATGGCAAGTTGGAAGGATCATTTAGAAGTTTCAAAGCGCCGATAGTCATGACAAGTCCTTCCCATTGATCTTTTCGAAGGCAGTTATTTTCTAAATATCTTTTTCCCCGCATCACAATTCAGAATTGGTCCGGTGGAGTCAATGCAGAGGCACTTTGGTGGTAACTAACTTTGACACCTGTTTTTATAAACTGAACTAAAAAGGGAACATGGCATTACAGTGGCTGTGGCCCAAATGACACCCCGTTCCCTTATGTAGTGCACTAATTTACACTATGTAGGGAATAGGGTGACATTTAGAACGTAGCCAGTCTCTTTCCTCAGGTGACTAATACAAGAGATGGAAGGAGACAAAGGAGAGATGGAGGTAGAAGGAGACAGGATGATGGAGGTAAAGGGAAGAGGTAGACCAATGTTGTGAGAACAAAGCCCAGGACCAAAGGCCATGGGCACTGCTGTCACCCTCTCTAAAGCATCAAGGAGAAAGAAGACTTACTGTAGGTGAGTGAGGAGTAAGCCTACAGTACATGTTAGTGGAAAGTGTCAGTTTGCAAAGACAACAATACAAAATCTCCAATGACTTGATATGGACATAGAGCAGCTATTGGCAGAAGATTGAAAACACATACAAAATACTTTGCATATAGAGAAAGCTATGCCGTGTCAGTAAAATAGTTTATCCCTCTCTGATCAAATGGATGGATGTGATAAAAACCTTAACTAAGAGGTTATTGACAAATGAATTGTATATATTCTTTAGACATTGACTTCACAATGACAGATACCAAGTGTTTGATGCCGTTTCGGTGGTCCTCTTTACAGATCCTTTCCATGCCTGTGTTGTACTGTGCGACTCTGTGTGAGTAGAGAGATTCCAGAAACAGATAGGCTTACTCCCTGAGGACCGTTGACCATGTCTGCTCTCCTCCGCTCACCCACCTCTGAGTGACAGCTTTGAGCAGCTCTCTCTCCGTCTCCTCCTGAGTCTCTCTCTCTCTCTCTCTCCCTCTCCCCTCGAGAGAAACCGGGAGGTCAAGTGTACCCCTCAAACAAACAGAAAAGACGTTCAGCTCAGATGGATGCCCATGCAGAGCACCTTGCCAAACCTTTTAACCACAGGTCATCAAGAGAGACAAGCGGAAAAGAGAGAGGGCAGGAGGGGGGAGTAAAAAAGTAAGCGGGATGGATATAAGACAGTGAGGGAGTAAAACATGTGATAGAAAGCTGTGGATGCAGGGAATGGATTTGCAGAGGACTTGGCCTTGGTGTGTTCGAATTATAGAACTCTGTAGGTGGCACTCCAACCATCTGAGCAGTAGACTCTTCACCCTTTGTACTACCCACAGCCGTTCACTCTGCATAGGGAGCAAGGCCGTTTAGGCTGCTGCTGCTCCATAACAAAAACACACAAAAAGAAGCCCGTATAATGCAGTGAAGACACTGAACTACATACATATACAGAGGTAGATGCATAGTGCAACCTTTATGGAGCTACTGGGTGTCACCCTTCCTCAGACAGGCTGCTGCTGCTGCATACAATGTTATCAGAATAAGCGTCTCTGCTCACGGGAGACAATCAGAGAGACAACCAGGCTGGAGACATGAGACAATGATGAATGAGAGAGTCTACCGACAGAAAGAGGTAGAGACTACGACAGTGAGGGGAGGGAGACAGAGGGGATAAGTCTGAGCTTTGCTCCAACCATTCCAATGCAAGTATGCCATCTGCTGGTAGAAAAGTTAAACTGTCTCCAGGTCAGATGCAGAAAAAAATAAATGATGCCCAAAAGAAGAACATTTCCCTCAAATATTTCTCAAGATGCCGCCTCTAGACACAGAATGATAGCCAAAAGGAGCATACAAATCCTGTGACATGTCACAGGTGTGACGAAGGCCCCATAATAACTGCGCATGCTTTTGCCCTAATCAAGTGTTCCTGATTGATTAATAGAGCAATATGATTGACTCTGTATATAACCCTTGCTTCCTGCGTTTGAGGTGCGGCGCCCACGGGAAGGGGCAGGTGAGAGCGAAGCGACGGCAGTTCGCCTTTGGAACTATTGGGTTTTGTGGAGAGAAGTATTACCTTGATTAAATAAGGATTTAAGTTAAAGATAACGTTTTCCCTCCACTGTAACCAGTTTTGTTTGATTTAATTGTTTGTGTTATCCTCCATTTGTGCTAACGCCAAAGTGAGTATAGAAACCGAACAATTGCGACATGCCTTTGATCCTCATTTCGTGTTCTTCCCCTCAACCCCAAATTGAAAGAACCTGTGTAAGCAATGGTAGTGTTATTCAGGGCTCCCTGTGCTATTGGTGTAAACCTAGGGTGTTGTTGTCGGCTCTGGTACTCAACTGTGTTTAGTCACAGCCCCTCTCGGCTGCGGTGTGACATTGTATACTGAACAAAAATATCAACTCAACATGTAACAATTTCTAAGATTCTACTACGTTACAGTTCACATGAGGAAATCAGTCAACTGATCAATTCATTAAGCCCTAATCTATGGATTTCACATGACTTGGAATACAGATAAATCTGTTGGTCACAGACCTGGGCCTCAGGATCTCTTCGCAGTATTTCTGTTCATTCAAATTGCCATCGATAATTCTGTTCGTTGTCTGTAGTGCATACCATAACCCCACCATGGGGCACTCTGTTGACATCAGCAAACCGCTCGCCCACACGGGGCCATACACATGGTCTGCGGTTGTGAGGCTGGATGGATCTACTGCCAAATTCTCTAAAACATTGGTGGTGGCTTATGGTAGAGAAATGAACATTCAATTCTCTGGCAACAGCTCTGGTGGACATTCCTGTGGCCAGCATGCCAATTGCACGCTCCTTCAACTTGAGACATTGTGTTGTGACAAAACCTCCCATTTTAGTGGCCTTTTGTCCTCAGCACAAGGTGCACCTGTGTAATGATCATGCTGTTTAATCATCATCTTGATATGCCCAGTGGTGATTTTGTAAATCTTGGTGGGGCAAAAATAAAAATGTGGGATGCATGCCAGCAAAGCAACACTAAACAATACTATAAATTGCACTATACCACTTCTACACCTGGCTATCAGTGGAGCCTTGTCTGGCAGAGAAACAGTTCATTCAGCCTCATTTACTGCCTTTAAATAAAACATAGCTGATATGACTGACTTGCTTAAACAAACTTTGGCATAAGGGTAAGACAAGCGGATAAGGGGCAATACATAATTTAGTTTAAGACATTAATGAGTGAGCTAGGACAGACGTAGTCAATATAACTATTCGTTCAGCACTTTTGAAATGTACAGCAACAGAATTCAGAACATGGGCTGTTCTTACAGTGTTCTCCCTGTACACCAAGTCCGAACCCAAGGATAAATAAAGGGGGCATATAAGCAGACGACGAAAGCTCTTACAATATTCAATGATTACATTTCTCTAAAACAGGTTATAGGCTACATGTTCACCACCAAGTCAGAATAGTAGGCAATATTAAGAGGTGAAAATAGACCAAATTATTAGGGTGAGGCACATGGTCTACTAACAGCTTGCTACAGTGTACATATCTCCCTGGCATATTATATCCTTTATGCAACAGCATACAAGACATGTTCGGACTCACCTTGTTGTGTTGTGCTCACCAGGAAGGTGGCGCGGCAGTCCTTTGTGGGCATATGTTTTCATCAAAGTCTGGTATTCTCTGGATTTATGGTGCTTTCAAGACAAATGGGAACTCAGAAAAAAAACAAGGTCGAATCTTTATGACGTCATTGATCTTCAGGTCGTAGCTGTTGAAGAGGCCCGAGTTCCCGATTTACAATTCCGAGTTGGATGAAAGTTCAAAAAGCATTTTCCCGAGTCGTAGCTCGTCGTGCAGATCACTAATGCCTTCCAAACCACTCATTGTTGAATTTGTGATTTCCAACTTGCTGTGTAATGTTTATGTCCAATGAGCACCAATAAGTTGTATCTATAATTTGTCTTCGTATGACAAGGATTAGGATATTTTATTTTAGCTTAACTTTACATGTTGCGTTTATATTTTTGTTCAGTGTAGCATGGAGAGACTCCTGGGTAGCCTACATTCAAATCAAATTTTATTTGTCACATACACATGGTTAGATGTTAATGCGAGTGTAGCGAAATGCTTGTGCTTCTAGTTCTAACAATGCAGTAATATCCAACGAGTAATCTAACCTAACAATTTCACAACAATTACCTTATACACACACACAAGTGTAAAGGAATAAGAATATGTACATAAAAAAATATATGAATGAGTGATGGTATAGAACGGCATAGGCAAGATGCAGTGGATGGTATAGAGTACAGTATATACATATGAGATGAGTAATGTAGGGTATGTAAACATATACAAGTGGCATTGTTTAAAGTGGCTAGTGATACGTTACATCAAGATGGCAAGATGCAGTAGATGGTATAGAGTACAGTATATACATATTTTGCTGTTTGGGGTTTGCTGTTTGGGGTTTTAGGCTGGGTTTCTGTACAGCACTTTGAGATATCAGCTGATGTAAGAAGGGCTATATAAATACATTTGATTTTGATTTGATTTGATATGAGATGAGTAATGTAGGGTATGTAGACATTATATGAAGTGGCATTGTTTAAAGTGGCTAGTGATACACTTCCTACATACATTTTTCCATTATTATAGTGGCTGGAGTTGAGTCAGTATGTCGGCAGCAGCCATTCAATGTTAGTGATGGCTGTTTAACAGTCTGATGGCCTTGAGATAGAAGCTGTTTTTCAGTCTCTCAGTCCCTGCTTTGTGCACCTGTACTGACCTCGCTTTCTGGATGATAGCGGGGTGAACAGGCAGTGGCTCGGGTGGTTGTTGTCCTTGATGATCTTTTTGGCCTTCCTGTGACATCGGGTGGTGTAAGTGTCCTGGAGGGCAGGTAGTTTGCCCCCGGTGATGCGTTGTGCAGACCTCACTACCCTCTGGAGAGCCTTGCGGTTATGGGTGGAGCAGTTGCCGTACCAGGCGGTGATACAGCCCAACAGGATGCTCTCGATTGTGCATCTGTAAAAGTTTGCGTTTTTGGTGATAAGCCAAATTTCTTCAGCCTCCTGAGGTTGAAGAGGCGCTGCTGCGCCTTCTTCACCACACTGTCTGTGTAGGTGGACCATTCCAGTTTGTCCGTGATGTGTACGCCGAGGAACTTAAAACTTTCTACCCTCTCCATTACTGTCCCGTCGATGTGGATAGGGGGCTGCTCCCTCTGCTGTTTCCTGAAGTCCACAATCATCTCCTTTGTTTTGTTGACGTTGAGTGTGAGGTTATTTTCCTGACACCACACTCCGAGGGCCCTCACCTCCTCCCTGTAGGCCGTCTTGTCGTTGTTGGTAATCAAGCCTACCACTATAGTGTCGCCTGCAAACTTGATGATTGAGTTGGAGGCGTGCATGGCCACGCAGTCGTGGGTGAACAGGGAGTACAGGAGAGGGCTGAGAACTCAGCCTTGTGGGGCCCCAGTGTTGAGGATCAGCGGGGTGGAGATGTTGTTACCTACCCTCACCACCTGGGGGCGGCCCGTCAGGAAGTCTAGGACCAAGTTGCACAGGGCGGGGTCGAGACCCACGGTCTCGAGCTTGATGACGAGTTTGGAGGGTACTATGGTGTTTAATGCTGAGCTGTAGTCGATGAACAGCATTCTCACATAGGTATTCCTCTTGTCCAGATGGGTTAGGGCAGTGTGCAGTGTGATTGTGATTGCATCGTCTGTGGACCTATTGGGGCGGTAAGCAAATTGGAGTGGGTGTCAGGGTGTCAGGTAGGGTGGAGGTGTTATGGTCCTTGACTAGTCTCTCAAAGCACTTCATGATGACGGAAGTGAGTGCTACGGGGCGGTAGTCATTTAGCTCAGTTACCTTAACTTTCTTGGGAACAGGAACAATGGTGGCCCTCTTGAAGCATGTGGGGACAGCAGACTGGGATAAGGATTGATTGAATATGTCCGTAAACACACCAGCCAGCTGGTCTGCGCATGCTCTGAGGACGTGGCTGGGGATGCCGTCTGGGCCTGCAGCCTTGCGAGGGTTAACACGTTTAAATGTTTTGCTCACATCGGCTGCAGTGAAGGAGGGCACACAGGTTTTGGTAGCGGGCCGTGTCAGTGGCACTGTATTGTCCTGAAAGCGAGCAAAAAAGTTGTTCAGTCTGTCTGGAAGCAAGACATCCTGGTCCATGACGGGGCTGGTTTTCCTTTTATAGTCCGTGATTGACTGTAGACCCTGCCACATACCTCTCGTGTCTGAGCCGTTGAATTGCGACTCTACTTTGCCTCTATACTGACGCTTAGCTTGTTTGATTGCCTTGCGGAGGGAATAGCTACACTGTTTGTATTCGGTCATGTTTCCGGTCACCTTGCCCTGATTAAAAGCAGTGGTTCGCCCTTTCAGTTTTGCACGAATGCTGCCATCAATCCACGGTTTCTGGTATGGGAATGTTTTAATAGACGCTGTGGGTACGACATCGCCGATGCACTTGCTAATAAACCCGCTCACCAAATCAAGTTCATCAATGTTGTTGTTCGCCGCAATGCGGAACATATCCCAGTCCACGTGATCGAAGCAATCTTGAAGCGTGGAATCCGATTGGTCGGACCAGCGTTGAACAGTCCTGAGCGCGGGAGCTTCCTATTTTAGCTTTTGTCTATAGGCTGGAAGCAACAAAATGGAGTCGTGTTCAGCTTTTCCGAAAGCAGGGCGGGGGAGGACCTTATATGCGTTGCGGAAGTTAGAATAACAATGATCAAGGGTTTTGCCAGCCCTTGTAGCGCAATCGATATGCTGATAGAATTTAGGGAGCCTTGTTTTCAGATTAGCCTTGTTAAAATCCCCAGCTACAATAAATGCAGCCTCAGGATATGTGGTTTCCAGTTTACATAGAGTCAAATGAAGTTCGTTCAGGGCCATCGATGTGTCTGCATGCGGGGGGATATATGCGGCTGTGATTACAATCGAAGAGAATTCTCTAGGTAGATAATGCGGTCGGCATTTGATTGTGAGGAATTCTAAGTCAGGTGAACAGAAGGACTTGAGTTCCTGTATGTTGTTATGATCACACCACGTCTCGTTAATCATAAGGCATACACCCCCGCCCTTCTTCTTACCATAAAGATGCTTGTTTCTGTCGGCGCGATGCGTGAAGAAACCAGGTGGCTGTACCGACTCCGATAGAGTGTCTCGAGTGAGCCATGTTTCCGTGAAACAAAGAACGTTACAGTCTCTGATTTTGTCTACCTTGTTGTCAAGAGACTGGACACATTGGCGTTGTTTAAAGAACCTCTATCATATGTTAATGGCAGACGGGCCTACTTTAATTACCACTCATTGTGTATCAAGACCAGAAAGACACTGGTCGGGAGGAGGGGGGAGGGATAGGAAGGAAAAGGAAGGAAAAGCCTAGGAATGATTTAATCGCTCCGCAAATAGATTTGCCTAAAACAGACAGGGCCTCTGATCCAAACTGTTATTGGAGAGGGAGAAAAGAGGAGGTATGAGAGAAAGGGACGGAAAGTATGACCAGAGGTAAATATGGAATGCACTTCTGCTTTAACATTTATTATATAGGATGAGCCACCTTTGTTTTATAGCAGGCCATTTCTTTCTTTTTTTCTTGAGCGGATTGCCAGGGGGCCAGTATGTAATTACAAATAATTGTAGACTGCAACTTGACCACAAGAAGCCCAAACAGATACGCAACATATAAAGTGTTGGTCCCATGTTTCTTGAGCTGAAATAAAAAAGGTCCCAGAAATTTTCTAGACGCACAAAAAAAACATATTTCAATCAAAGTTTGTGCTGAAATTTGTTTACATCCCTGTTAGGGGGTTCCCGAGTGGCACAGCGGTCTAAGGCACTGCATCTCAATGCAAGAGGTGGCACTATGGTACCTCTAAAATGTGTAGTTTTGTCACACAACACAATGCCACAGATGTCTCAGGTTTTGAGTGAGCGTGCAATTGGCATAGAATTGGAAGTACATTTCTCCTCTAATGTCGTTTTAGAGAATTTGGCAGTAAGTCCAACCGGCCTCACAAACGCAGACCACGTGTAACCAGCCACCCGGACAGCTGATGAAACTGAGGAGTATTTCTGTCTGTAATAAAGCCCTTTTTTCGGTGAAAAACTCATTCTGACTGACTCGTCCTTGCCCCCCAGTGGGTGGACCTATGCCCATTCATGTGAACTCCATAGAGTATGGCCTAATTTATTTATTTAAATTGACTGATTTCCTTATGTGAAGTGTAACTAACTAAAATCGTTAAAATTGTTGCATGTTGCGTTTATATTTTTGTTCAGTATATTTGACTAAAACATCATTTAAAACCTTGCTTACTGATTATATGATCACAAATCTATTACGCATGGGAATAATTTGGAACAGTTTTCCTAAATTCAAAATCACTTGAAGCTGATTTGCTGGTGTATTTAGCCTTTTGTGTATAACTGTTTTTTTGGGCCAGGGGCCAAATAAAATGGCGGACCGCCAGTTGGGGAACCCTGCTTTACAGTAACAATACTTCCAGTGTCTATATGGTGCCCATGGCAGCATAGGGGTTAATACAGGGTTTTTGTAGGGCTGTCTGGGGAAAAAGGGAACACAAAGGGACTCTCCGCCATTCACCTAGTCCACTCCTCACTCTAATGTATGGGCTTCTTTAGGAGGAAGACCTGTGACTCTCTCCCTCTGGTAAATGATATGGTAGTCCTGCTAGCCCCCCTCTCTAATGTACATTATTTGCGTGTGTGTGTGTGTGTGTGTGTGTGTGTGTGTGTGTGTGTGTGTGTGTGTGTGTGGTTTTACTCTCCTTGTGAGGACCAGAAGTCCTCACAAGGAACATTCTGACAAGTGAGGACATTTCAGTTTAGGAGTTAGATTTAGGGAAAATAGGATTTAGAATGGGTTGTGGTTAGGGTATAGTAAAACAAACGTGTGTGTGTAAGCGTGCGCAGAGAGAGAGAGAGAAAGATTGAAAGAGAGAGCGAGAGATAGAAAGGGAGAGTGCTTGTGTGTGTAATGTGTATTTGGTGGCCAGGGGTCTTCCCAACTCTACACCACACAAAGAGCTGCTTAACATGAACACACCAGGGGGCTCTTGGGAAACCTATTGGCTCTTAGGGAGAGGCCAGGGTAGAGGCAGAGGAGAGAACTAAAGAAAAACCACCTAAAGGTTAGGGTTATAGGAGTGTGACGAGACGGACCTCTGCTTATCTAGTGAGGGGAATCAGTGGAAGCTTGCTAACGCGCACAAATTAATACTCTAGATCACATCTTTGGCAAAAATCTATCCATATCATAATCAGGAACACACTGAAGGGAAATACAAATTGTTGGATACCATGACTGTTGCCCAAGACCAAAACACACACGCTCACCACCCCTCCCCCCACCCTCCCAGCTGTACCCTCCTACTGTGTTTCCTTTGTGTGTTTCATTGTAACAGTTTTGTCTATGCCATATGGAAGGCTTTACAGAGTTGGACCTCCAGCAGCTGAATCATTGTCTTGGGGTCACAGAGGTCACAGGGATTGTGTTCCAGGCTAATTCCTCCTTTCACTGACTCCAGATCAGAGTCTATAATGATCCAACCAGCCCAGCACAGGGGATTAGTGTTGGATCTGACACCCACAGGGATGGGATGGAAGGAGAGAGGGATGGGAGGAGAGAACCCCAGAGAGATGACATCTTCAGATGAAACATTGTAGCCACTCTTTTCACAGCGGGGCTCAGTTGTTACCCCTATTATACGCAGACGCAGGAGACACCAGGGAGAACCACACTTTTCCACCTCATTTCACCAACTACAGCTTGAGCAAACATTATCAGGAGAGCAAGAAAGAAGAGAGGGACAGAGAGAGAAAGTTAATTAATGGAAGAGAAAGTAATTGGTTTCTGTGATAATAGTCACCCTGAGACCTGATTGCCCTCCTCACATGGTTCACCAGTGGAAGGTTAAGCTTACCGTATGCTTCCCAGTCGAAAAAGTTTGCGCATATACACTACATGAACAAAAGTATGTGGACACTTGCTCGTCGAACATCTCATTCCAAAATCATGGCCATTAATATGGAGCTGGTCCGCCTTTTGCTGCTATGACAGCCTCCACTCTTCTGGAAAGGCTTTCCACTAGATGTTGGGACATTGCTGGTGGACTTGCTTCCATTCAGCCACAAAAGCCACATACTTTGGTATATATAGTGTATTTTGATGACTTTTTTTTACTTTATTTGTTTTGGTATACGGCAGGTATTTTCTTCGGCTGTTCATGCACACAATTTTCTTGAGCCAGGTCAAAGTTCGTCTACACTCCGTCGGTGATTGGTAGACAGTACTACTCCTAGTAGGAGTGGGAACATGTCTTTGTTGTCATTCAACGAGAGACGACTTGTTTTCATGCAAATGATTTTACTTGAAAAATACTGCACCAAACATCTTAGCTATATGTAAAATTGCGCGACCAAGACAGATTAATGACAGATTCTTTTAGCTTAGATAAATTCTGACTATTTTGAGGAAGTGTTTCTGGCTATGTTGTTGCGACGGTGGCTCAAGAGGGACAAACAGAAATATTGCCGCTTTTTTTCTTGTTTTTCAACCAAAGGTCTTTAGGGAGTATGAGAGCACAGACGGTCGGGTCGCCTTGCCGAGTTCTGCTAGGAGCAAACCGACCCTATGTATGCAAACGCCTTTAGGTCTCCTCAGAATGGTTCACCAATGGTGGGTAATGGTTAACTTTACTAATCTACAGGAATATCAACACGCACCATCACAAAGGAGAGGGCAGAGAAGAAGGGAAAACCAAAATAAACACATTCATTTTCTAGATACTACTACTATTATAACAGTACTCACGGGCATCTTGCATCCCAAAAATCTGAGGGGGGTACATGAGGCTGGCTGGGGGGTGGTCTGGATCGGGGCTAGGCCCAACTGTAAGTTGGAGAATATAGCATTTTTCAAACATCTGAAAACAGCTTTTTCCTGATATCTAGAGACATAATAATTATGGTTAATTCTATATAAAAATACTCTATTTTTCCGCATATCTAAGCCTACGTCTTGAGCTGTCTGTATCCTCCTGACTGGTGTTTCTTTTTTTAATGAAATGAAAAATGCTTCTCTACTAAAATCTGGATAAATGATTGATAGTTATTGCTTGATTTTCTAAAGCCTAGCAACCCTGCCAGCAGGCATGCCAGAGAAGATGGACACGCCAGCTACTCTAACTTGATAGCCTGAAATGGCGTCTTGGTAGCTATTTATGAAGTTAGGAAACTATCTGGGGTAGCGAAAGCCAACTTCAGAAAATTGCTAAGTGACTAGTAGTATTACAGAGAAATAACAACCAAAAATATTTTAAATAAAACTAAATCTATACAAATCTATACAAATTTTGCCGATACTTTTATCCAAAGTGACGTAGTCATGCATGCATACATATGTAAAAATCATATTGTAAATTAAGTTTTGAATGGATGAGTTCTTTTCAATGAGCCACCTAACAAAACTTGCTTTTTAAACATGTATCTACTTCCCTATATACCTCTTTCCCTATTTCAATCTCATTATTCTCCTCCCTCTGAAAGCACCTAGCTATCATTTAAATTAAATTCATGTTCTCAAGGACTCAGGAGCCCAGGCAAGGCCAGAGGATAAAAGGGCCAACCAATTTACCGTGCTATGGTTTTGTTGGTCTTTCCCCCCCATCCTCCTCTTCCCTTCTCCCTGGTCGTGGATTGATCAGGATCTGGAGAAGATGACAGCTGTCTCCTGGAAATTAGACTTCCAAATGTGATAGAAAAACAGAAACAAGGCCTTGGCCTGGGTGTAGCAAAAGCCAGAGCCTTGGTCCGGGTGTGAGATGAATCTGACCAGGTCTCGAAATCAGTCCTCTCCTTCATCTGCACTGATTAGAAAGACCAGGTGAAAGCCCGGTTAATGACGAGCTTCCACCATACTGTTTTCACCTGTGAAGTATTTTCCAATCATTAGAGATGAAGAAAGGCTATGAGGAAAGGACATATACTTTAGACAATTGAGAAAGAGCCCAAGACCTGCAGGTATATACACTGAGTGTACAAAACATTAAGAACACCTGCTCTTTCCATGACAGACTGACCAGGTGAAAGCTATGACCCCTTACTGATGTCACTTGTTAAATCCACTTCAATCAGTGTAGACAAAGGGGAGGAGACAGGTTAAAGAAGGATGTTTAAGCCTTGAGACAATGTAGATGTGGATTGTGTATGGGTGCCTTTCAGAGGGTGAAAGGGCAAGACAAAATATTTAAGGGGTGCAACTCAATATTAGGAATGTGTTCTTAATGTTTTGTACACTCAGTGTATGAATGCATATATTATGTCTACATGCTCACTGTGTATAAGATAGAGGACATCCACACACAAACATCTGTTCAAAAGATGTCTATTTTTCATATGAATGGTGTTATTGACTGCATGGCCATGGTCTTGGAGGCATTTCGCTTTGGAAGAATGAAAACTATGTATCAATGGAGAGATCCTGAAGAAGAAAAAAAATGTTGCTCTGCTGACCATGTGAATAGATTAATACAGAATACAGTACGTATACATGATTACATCAGAAACTATTGACACAGTCTATTAGGAGACCTATCCTTCGAACATGATAGCACTCCTATGCTCCATGGCCCTCAAGGCCAACCCGTATCAACTTCAAAACCACGAGAAAGAAAATAAGAAAGAAATGAGATTGTTCCAAACCCGAGCATAGAACCGTTGTCATGGTAACCGGCGAGCACAGAGTAGTGGCAGACCTCCACATATTTGCCCAGAGTTTAAACTCTTTCTTACACAAGGCCACACACACACACACACACGCACACACATGCACGCATACATGAGCACAGACAACAAGGGCATGTGTTTGGCAGATGGTAGAGGGAGAGCAAGAGATAAAGAGAGAGAAAGAGCAAGAGAGAGTGAAAGAGTAAGAGAGAGAGAGTGTAGGAGGGAGAGAGAGTGAAAGAGTAAGAGAGAGAGAGAGAGTGTAGGAGGGAGAGAGAGTGAAAGAGTAAGAGAGAGAGAGAGTGTAGGAGGGAGAGAGAGTGAAAGAGTAAGAGAGAGAGAGAGAGTGTAGGAGGGAGAGAGAGTGAAAGAGTAAGAGAGAGAGAGAGTGTAGGAGGAGAGAGAGTGAAAGAGTAAGAGTGAGAGAGAGTAAGAGAGAGTAGAGAAAGAGAGAGTGAAAGAGTAAGAGTGAGAGTGTAGGAGTGAGAGAGAGAGTGAAAGAGTAAGAGCGAGAGAGTGTAGGAGGGAGAGAGGGAGAGTAAGAGAGTGAAAGAGAGTGAAAGAGGAAGAGAGAGCGAGAAGGACCAGCAGCACAGCTCATCTGATCAGACCAGCCCTGATGTGCACATGAGTTCACAGGGATTCCATAAGGGTTCGTAAGGTTCCCAGGGCCACTGACCAACACACAGGGAAGACAAGTGACCAGACCAGGCCAGAGTGGCCATTCTCCTTCTCTAGCCATTCCACCACACACAGACAGCACACACAGGAGCACAATTGCATTCTTCTCCTTCTTTTTTGTCTCTCTTGAGAAGAGAAGATGCCTCACTTGAAAAAGCACAGTAGCTGCTTTTTAGAGTCCGTGTGTGACAGGGGACACCACTCTTTCCCTTGTTTTCCCCCATTTGGGGAAGACTGGGGTAAATTGAAAGTGGGTCCTCAGCTCCCTCCCCTAGCCTCTCACTAGACCCCATCTGCTCGGGGGGGGGGGGGGGGGTGTGTGTGTGTGTGTGGTGTGTGTGTGTGATATTAATACCTCTGGTAGGGTAGCATTTTGTGCAGGCTACATAAAGAACAGGAAGCTAGGGGGTCATTGGGGCAGGACTGAAGGTCAGCTCAATCAGTCTCCTCTCCAGCGTGATGACGTCTCAGTGGCGATGTCGCTGTGATGGATGCAGCATGGGTGTCAGGTCACCTGAAACACGCAAGACAAGATGAGCCACATACATCAACACATACCATACATACTCTCACTCTCTGGCGCTCTCTCACACACACACACACTTCTCCTGCCCTCCACTGTATGTAATATCATCGAGTGAGTTGTCCTGCCTGTATCTCTAGCTAGAAGAAAGTCTGACGTATCGGTCGGCAGCAGAGCCATATAAATACAGACACACTCGGTGGAAGCCCATCTCGACCTGCCGCCCATCGGAAATGAGGAACACATTGAGAGTTGTCTACCACACGGCGGTATATGGCTCTGGGGGTGCGGGGTTTTCGGGGGTTGGCATGGAGACCCTCCGTTGTGTGGGAAGCGTTCCAAACATGATGGGAGGGGGCAGAATTTAGTGACTCAAGGTGTCTGGGGTGATTGGGAGGGCTATAGGGACAATGGCCCCTTCCATTAGGCCTAATGGGGACACATGTAATGGGATTAGGGTTAGGGCACCTGGGGGGGGAGGACCACATGGGGAGACACTGCACTTGTCCCACACCCCACCCCCCACCCACCCCCATGTCCCACTCCATCAAACCTGCCTGACAGTGTCTGACTGCCCAACAACTTCTCCTTGATTGGAGAAGGATGGATGAGATGGCTGTCTGTAGGTCTGTCTATTCAGTCTGTGGTTAGATTGAGCGCTTTCAGAAAGTATTCACAACCCTTGACTTTTTCCACATGTTGTGTTACAGCCTGAATGTAAAATGGATTACACTGAGATTGTGTGCCACTGATCAACACACAATACCCCGCAATGTCCGAGTGGAATTTTGTTTAGACATTTCTACAAATGAATACAAAAAATGGCATCTGAAATGTCTTTAGTCAATAAGTATTCAACCCATTTGTTATAGCAACCCTAAATACGTTCAGTAGTCACATAATAAGTGGCATGTAGTCACTCTGTGTACAACAGTAGTCCAAACGTACAGATAATTGTAAGGTCCCTCAGTCGAGTAGTGAATTTCAAGTACAGATTCAACCACAAAGACCAGGGAGGTTTTCCAATGCCTCCCAAAGAAGGGCACCTATTGATAGATGGGAAAAAATAAAAAAGCAGACATTGAATATCCCTTTGATCATGGTGAAGTTATAAATTACACTTTGAATGGTGTATCAATACACCGAGTCACTACAAAGATACAGGCGTCCTTCTTAACTCAGCTGCCAGAGAGGAAAGAAACCGCTCAGGGATTTTGTCATAAGGCCAATAATGATTTTAAAACAGTTTCAGAGTTTAATGGCTGTGATAGGAGAAAACTGAGTAGTTACTCCACAATACTAACCTAAATGACAGAGTAAAAAGAAGGAAGTCTGTACAGAATACAAATATTCCAAAACATGCATCCTGTTTGCAATAATGCACTAAAGTAATACTGCAATTTAAAAAAAACTTTTGGTCCTGAATACAAAGCATTATGTTTGGGGCAGATCCAACAACACATTCCTGAGTACCACTCTCCATATTTTAAAGCATGGTGGTAGCTGCATCATGGTATGGGCATGCTTGACATCAGCACATACTAGGGAGTTTTTCAGGATAAAAAGAAACTGGATGGAGCTAAGCACAGGCAAAATCCTAGAAGAAAACCTGGGATCAGTCTGCTTTCCAACAGACACTGGGAGACAAATTCACCTTTAGGCAGGACAATAACCTAAAACTCAAGGCCAAATATATGCTGGAGTTGCTTACCAAGTCAACATTGAATGTTCCTGAGTGGTGAAGTTAAAGTTTAGAATTAAATCGTCTTGAAAAACTATGGCGAAACACACCAACTTGACAGAGCTTGAAGAGATTAAAAACAAACAATGTGCAAATATTGTACAAACCAGGTGTGCAAAGCTCTTCGAGACTTACTCTAAGAGACTTACAGCTGTAATCGCTGCCAAAGATGATTCTAACATGTATTGACTCAGGGGGTTGAAAACTTATGTAATCAAGATATATTAGGGTTTTATTTTTCATTCATCTTTAAAGATTAGAATTTTTCTTCCACATATTTGTGTAGATCATTGAAGAAAAAAGACAATTAAATCCATTTTAATCCTCATTTGTAACACAAGAAAAGGTAGAAAAGTCAAGAGTTGTGAAAACTTTAAGGGGCAGCAGGTAGCTTAGTGGTTAGAGCATTGAGCCAGTAACCAAAAGGTTTCTGGATCGAATCCCTGAGCTGACAAGGTAAAAATCTGTCGTTCTGCCTCTGAACAAGGCAGTTAAACCCACTGTTCCTAGGCAGTCATTGTAAATAAGAATTTGTTCTTAACTGACTTGCCTAGTTAAATAAAGGTTAAATAAAAAAAATGAAAAGGCAATGTATATCCCAGATGCAAAACCAAGTTTCACATTAAAGCTGAAAACTAAAGACTAAAATAGTATTTGATAAGGGATATCAAACAAATCCTGACAGACATTTTGGGCAATATACAGTTTTAGTGAATTTTTCTACATCATTAGCCCCCGCCCCAGTGATGTGAATCATAAAATAATAAATTGAGGAAAGTGTCCAATGATTCTTTACCAGTCACCGCTCCCCGCTCCCTCTTCCCCCTCTCCAAATTCCTCCCCTCATCCCAGGACAAGACGCCCAGTCAATTAATAAGACATTGTCTCCTCCCCCAGGGGCCGGTGCACAAGAGGCCACCCAGGAACCAGCGGCCCTCCATCTAAAACTGCTTCACTGGTGGCCCCCAGGAATGCAGAACATTGCTTTGGGAACAGGACAAGGACAGGGGGGTCCGGGTGGGGTGAGAGTAGAAAGGGGGGAGGCAAGAGAGAATAGAAACAGCCCCATCATCATCATCATGCTGGGCCAGGGCAAGCCAGTCAAAACTGGAGAGCAACAAAAGGAAATGGCATCCAGGGTTCCAGTCTCTCTCCAGGATCCAAAGCCACTTCACCCCTCTCCAGTCAAATCCCACCTACCACATACACACACACCACCACCATAACCCACCTCAAAGCACTCTATCATACGGCTGCCCCAGTCATATCCCCCCCCCCCCCAAGACAGTCCTCCCCCTTTGGATACCTCCCAACCCCTACCCTCTCCCACAGTCCTGCCCCTTCAAAAACACAAACTGCCTGTTCTGTCTGCTTCTCTTTCTGTCTCCCTCACTCGCTGCATCAGTTGCAAAAGGACAAAAATCATACGAAAGCGACTTCATTAAATTAGGTTTACCTTTATTGAACAAGGGCAGGCAACTAAGTGCTGTACTGTCCAAGAATAAAGGCCAGAATTCAGATCCAGACTGAATAGGACATTTGGGCATAAAAGTTACATATTGCAAGCACAGTGCGCTGGGGGTTCTTTCCTTGAATTTCACGTCAACATTTCAGTCAGACAACTGAAGCAACCCTCCGATGTGACTGCATTTCATTTACATGGTAGTAGAATGATGCTGCCACACATTCCCCCTGGGAATACCACTACTGACACAGCCATGACAACTCACATAGTACTGGCTGGGAATACCACTGACAGAGCCACAGACACTGAGCCCCCTCTGCTGTCCAGATACTGAACAGTAACTATTGGCAGGAAAATACAGTTTATAAATATGGACTCCTCCATGCTTAGCTTTGAACTACTGAGAATGTGAAATAATCTCTACTAAACCAAGTCACTATGAAGTAATTAAATAATCATAGACATCAATTCATTTTAATATTAATCTCTGCCAAATTAGTTAATTTATGGTACAGTTGGATTTAGCTGTGTATTACCAAAAACATTCGTACCACAAGACTTGAACTTAGATATTTTACAGTATTACATTATTCAAATCAAAAACCTTAATGCCCTCACTTTTATTTTTTAAATAAACATTATTTATTTAAACAGATATATTAAACAAACCACAAACAAGCAATACCAACAGGATTGGTTTACAAAACACACTCCCTTCCAATGATATGCGAGTTGATTCAACTCGTTCTCACCCAAAACAATGCAATACAAGGGTCACACACAAACGTTAACCTTATTTTCCTGACAAACAAAATACAGTAGAAATCACATCAAAATTCATCGTTTGAAACACAGCTTCATTTTTTTCTTTTTTTATCCTCTCATTAGTATTCAATGTCATTCTCCCTCTGTAAAAGTTCCCATTTCAAGACAACCCAATGCATTGGATACATGCAGTTGAATGATATTTTTAAAAGTCATACCGTTTAGAATCTTATGGAGTAGCATAATTACAGTATTTACAGCATTAGGACACAAAGAAAAATACGATTATTATTTTAGTTATTTCTTAAATGTACACGTAGCTACCTAACTTCTATGACTCCTAACGCAAATACAATTTCTAGCCCAGCTAGATAAAACAAAATTAACATATTTGATATAACAGCTATGAAATAACTCCTTCCAAATATTTTCTTAAAGCCTTTTCCATGGATAAATATAAAATATATAGTCGCTAATGTTGCACAGTGAGTGGATGACGCGCTACAGAGAAGAGAATTAGGACGGTCCCTCAGTACCAGTTCATTAGAGCCAGGAGCTGGTCAACGCTGTCCTCTGGTGGCTGCCGTTGGACATGTCATCTTAAAAACTACGGAGTGCCCTTTGATTAACTTAACGTTTACATCATTTACAGTTTTTACTTTCTAATAAAAATACAAAAATGAATTACATTTTATTTTTGATAGACAACACAAATTTAAATAAATACATGTTCTGTGATGCTAAAGCTATTCAAATCAACGCACAGGTGTTTTCATGATTCCTCGTTTTTTTTTTAAGTAAGAAAATGTCCCTTGTAGACTTCAGAATTAGAACAGCGACTGGAAATCTTCTCCCTTATGAAACTCGTGACCAAACCAAAATCACATAAACAACATCTCAGTACAACAAATTATTTTCTAATTTAGGATGCATGTAAGATTCATCCATTTTAACAAGACTAAAACAATAGGGACCTGATTCACAGCGAACAACAGCGCATACACACACACACACCATCATTTTACATGGATAGACAACATTTAAAAAGACCCAGAACACCGCTATGTGCTTCAGTTCATAACATAATGCCGTATTGAAGAACATCCATGGTTTGGCTGGCCTGCACACCTGAATGATGGGGTGTTAAGTGACCAAACCATATACTGCATGTCAAATGGACCAAACACACAGGTTTTTGTTATCACAGTGATGGCTAGGCTACGTACGCCGTGGCAGTAACTAAAGGGGTGAGCAGTAGTGTCAAACATTACGTAGACTGATGTTCCATTCCAAATGGAGGACAATTATCTACCGTGAACAAACCATCAATTGAATTTCTCCAACAACAAAAAACATGGTCCAAAACAAAAACCTATCAAAAGTGCAAAGGTCGATAATATTAAAGCTGATTTGCATGTTAGAAGGTTGGATATTTAGGCTATAGCCTATTGAAAGGACCCACCGCTACAGTACTATTCAGGAAGACAAGCTCCAGAGAACCATGCCCAAGACAATGTGGGATGTGTCTGTCTGTACCACCAATAGTATTGAATGTAGTGGTGGGAGAGAACCGAGGCCATGAATAGGCAGTGGCTCAGCCCTCATAGCTGAGCAGGCACAGGACTCACCTGGCAACTGGAACCAGCCAAGTGGGGTCGAGCTTATTTCAAAAATAGCATAGCTATGAGAGAGGATGCACATTACAAATTAAATTGGAAACAAAAATGTTTGGGCGGCACACAAATAAGTGTGAAGATGTTAATAAAAAGACAAGTCAGCTTGGAGCGAGTCTGACCTAAAATGACACGAAACCGCGAGAGAGAGTTGAGCATTTCCCTTTCTGGAACAAACAGGCCAGCGCTACAGCAGATTAGACTCCCAGCTCCCAAAGGAGAGTTCAATATAGGACACACTCCTTCCTCTTCTCCATCCCGTTCTCCTTAACTCCCCCCCACCCTCTCTTCCGGTCCTCCCATCCCATGCTTCCTCTCTTCTGTGGCTGTGCCCTCTAGTCTATTAATAGACCCAAACAACTTTAGGTTTAATGGGGCAGAAAAGAAGCAGGGAGGGAACTCGTGCAGACTGAAGTCAGAAGAGAAGAGCTTTGTACTATTTAGCTTCTAGGGTTCAGCCTTTTAGTTCGTGAAACTGAGAAGTGCGTGTGTGTGCGCGTGTGTGTGTATATAAACAGTGTTCCCTGTTGACATACCAAGCTATAGGTTCAGACCTTTTTTGGAGTGGACTGTATGAAATGGGGAGAGCAATAATATATTCATGGTTTCAGCATGAACTAAGTTCAAATGAAGCCCTCAGCTGAAAAGTCCCTGTGCCCTGTTGTCCAGAAATAAACAAGTTCTAGCCTCTGACAGTCGGACAGTGTCACACAGATATTCAGACATTAAGTATCCTCACTAATACGATTCGGATGGGCAAACATGTCTGAGTACTTGCATAGAAAGGAAACGTCGCACGCAGATCTTAACAGGGTAAGCTACCTTAAAAAGTGTGTTTCCACAGAATGCCGTTTCTAAAATGCTCAATGCTTTCAAACGGAAGTAGATAAAGAAAGCCAAGTAGAGGCGCTCTTCGCAAAGCAACATGTCAAGATGTGCATCACAAGAGTTCAAACCACAGTGCGAGTCCCCAAGAACGCGAACCAACCATCATCTCAGTCCTGCAACGCTATAATACAGAGAACGCCATGAGAGGAGATTTATTTTATGTTCCTTTAAAAATAGGAACCAGTGAACTGTTTGTACTAGTCTGAGGCAGAGCCAGACACAGTATCAGTCAAATTTGGACTCACCTACTCATTCAAGGGTTTTTCTTTATGTTTACTATTTTCTACATTGAAGAATAATAGTGAGGACATTAAAACTATGAAATAACACATATGAAATCATATTGTAACCAAAACAAATCAAAATATATTTTCTATTTGAGATTCTTCAAAATAGCCACCCTTTGCACACTCCTAACATTCTCTCAACCAGCTTGGAATGCCTTTCCAACAGTCTTGAAGGAGTTCCCACATACGCTGAGCACTTCTTGGCTGCTTTTCACTAAGTGCAAACCAGATTGGATGTCGAATCGCTGCAGAATGCTGTGGTAGCCATGCTGGTTAAGTGTGCCTTGAATTCTAAATAAATCACAGTGTCACGAGCAAAGCACCCCCACACCACCTCCTCCATGCTTCATGGTTGTAACCACACATGCAGAGATCTTCCGTTCACCTACTCTGCGTCCCACAAAGACACAGCGGTTGGAACCAAAAATCTCAAATTTGGACTCATCTGACCAAAGGACAGATTTCCACCGGTCTAAATGTTCATTGCTCGTGTTTGTTGGCCCAAGGAAGTCTTCTTCTTATTGGTGTCCTTTAGTTGTGGTCAAAGTTCTTGAAATTTTCCAGATTGACTGACCTTTATGTCTTAAAGTAATGATGGACTGTTGTTTCTCTTTGCTTATTTGAGCTGTTTTTTGCCATAATATGGACTTGGTCTTTCACCAAATAGGGCTATTAAGAAGGAAAGAAATTCCACAAATCAACTTTTAACAAGGCACACCTGTTAATTGAAATGCATTCCAGGTGACTACCTCATGAAGCTGGTTGAGAGAATGCCAAGAGTGTGCAAAGCTGTCAAAGGCAAAGGGTGGCTATTTGAAGAATCTCAAATATAAAATATATTTTGATTTTTGGAACACTTTTTTGGTTACTACATGATACCATATGTGTTATTTCATAGTTTTGATGTCGTCACTATTATTCTACAATGTAGAACATTGTCAAAATAAAGAAAAACACTTGAATGAGTAGGTGTTCTAAAACTTTCGACAAGAGACAGAGAGACAGACAGACGACAGACAGACAATACACAGTTCTAGTCTGACACACAAGGGCAAGTGACAGCATCTAATGTAGAAAAGGCAGAGGTTTTTGGCACCTTCAAGGCAAGTTGATGTATATGAGGATCCTACCCTACTATTTGTAGTCCACAACAACACACCGACTAGGCCTGAAACATAACATCAACCTGCCATTGAAACGTTTTGCAATGAGGTGAAACTGGGTCTAGATCTCAGGTTGGTGGTCTGAACATATCTATCTATCATAAACAGTTGTGAACCATTAATAAGTTAACGTAAAAACAAGAAAGAATTTCGGTCTGCATTATTGTCATACATAAAATCCTGCAAAATATGTGCTCTGCTTTAAAAACTAGAGGTTCATCCCAATGTGATAAGCTGCAGTACTTGTGGCTTAACGTTCCATTTTTAAAGTAACGCAGCACACCAGTATAAACCCCCCCCCGAAGAAACACAACCAGGACGACCACCTACTTTTCCTGACAAACTAACAAACAAACAAAAAGACATGACTGAAACAGAGTTGTGGTTGTAGAGGGTTCTCTCTGCTGTCTAGCCCTGAATCCATAGGGCAGCCCTTTTCATTTGGCGTGTGTCTATTGCTAGCAATGACTGGGAGGTGGTTCCTGCTCCCGCTGCATGCTCAGTTTGGAGGCGTGCGTGCGCTGTCCATGCGTGTGACTGATTGACTGCGAGCTGCCATGGAAGGAGAGCAAGAGAACGATAGAGGGCTCTCCCTGCCAGCTGTCTTTCTGACGGCGCAGTCCTTCTCCCTGCCTTCTTCCCCCTCGCTCGCTCAGTGCATGTTTTGAGATCGACTGCATGTGACCGCACAGAAAGACTGACCTACAAATTCAGATTAGCGAATCAGCCTCGCTCAGGCTGATCCGCCTCTAATACACCGTCTGTCTCTCTCTCATTGTGAGAAGTGGAAGGCTGGAGGGTGCGGGTGTTCCGGGGCAAGGTCGCTGTCTGAGCCCAGGGCCAGGGGTGTCGTGACAGGGGTGGTGTTGGAGGGCTGGAGTGGAGGGTTGAAGTCTCCACCCGTCTTCACCTGGTGGGTCTGGGAGGAGGAGGAGTGGGTGTCCTGGTGGGATTGGGAGGAGGAGGAAGAGGAGTGGGTGTCCTGGTGGGTCTGGGAGGAGGAGGAAGAGGAGTGGGTGTCCTGGTGGGTCTGGGAGGAGGAGGAAGAGGAGTGGGTACTCTCACCGGAGCTGCTCCTGGTCTCTGTGCTGGTGCTGGTCTTCTTCATCTTCCTCCTCTTGGCCAGCGGGGCCTTGTCCACCGTCTGCAGACGGAAACCCTCCCGCTTACACTTGTTGAACGCCTGGAGAAGCACAAACCAAGACCACAATAAAAACAACAACAAACATAAGAAATACAATTACAAACAAGACATGAACAATAGTAAACTACAATAAAACACACAAGGCTAAAACACATTCATAAAAACATGAACGGATTTATACCCGCCATCACCCCATCCCTTTTGGAAGAACTGAAACGGGGATATTGTCAAAAACTCTCCTTGCCTCCTCTAATACAAACCTGCCATTCACTCATCATGCCCCCCCCCCCCTCCTGATTGAATGAATAAAGCTCACGTTGAAGGTAGCCTTGACG